>NW_018484019.1:0-2785 GCF_002113885.1 Mizuhopecten yessoensis
AATAATGTAAAACACATCATATACAACTGCTTATATATAGATATTGACACATTTAGCATCGTTTATTAGCATCTTTTAATAAATAATATTCAACATAGTTATATTTTTGTAGGAGATTGTTCACTATAGAATGACACTTTTAATCAAATAAACGAAATAGGGAATTTGTATTACTCAGATTAATTAAGATAACTAATTCACAATCACCATTTTGTCGTACATTTTCCTCCATTATTGATGTGCATTGAATTTGCAAATTATTTATATGTACCACAGATTAAACAGCTCCCATCAAACAGCCACTGTTAAGATGATTGATAACTTCACAAAGTCTTATTAAAATGACGCTGTTATATGTCATATGTTGACGTGTACCCTAACGGTCGGTGATAATACGTCACACTAATACACGTGCATGACGTATCATGACACCAGCAGTTGCTCGAAGGTGATAATAGATAACATTATAGCCGGCCCACAGAAGGATACAGTGGTACAACAGATATATGTTATGTTAGTAAGACATGGTATAATTATTAAACATTGTCATTATTCAAAATTATCCTACTGTTTATAATTGCATGCGGATGCGTTTACATTTAGATTTAGGACATAAACAGCACTGCTTTGATCAGTAGTTAGTTTTAACGTTAACATGTTAGAGTAGTAAAGTACATGCCAACAATGCCGGGTTAGGAAGTTGTTTTATTGTACATGGGGCAAACGAGTTGTTTCTCTTACTATGCTTGTTTCAGATACATACTTCCCTCAGGACCTGGGTGTTTCACGTTGATGTCATTGATGCTAACCTGGCCGAACATTGACCAGAAGAGACTATAGAACGTCTGTCGTAACCTGTAACATGGAATATAACATTTAACGTAAAGCATAGCTCCAACAGAATGTCTGTCGTAGCCTGTAATATTGAACAACACATTTAACCTTACAAATCACACCAACAAAATGTTTGTTGTAACCTGTTATATTGAACAAAACAATTAACCTAACAAATCACATCAACAGAACCTCTGTCGTAACCTGTAAAATTTGCACTTAACGTCACTTAAATAACGTCGAGAGAGAACCTCTGTCGTATTCTCCGACACTGTACAGAACATTTAAGCTCACAAATAACGTAAACAGAACGTTTGTCGTGACCTGCAGCATCGAATTAATTAACAAGTGACACAAACAAACTTTGTAGGAACATTTGCATTGAAGAGAACGTCGGTCTTGACCTGGTACATTAAGTTTAATGTTTTTCGTAATATGTAACATTGAAACAAACAACGTTTGATGTAATAAATAACACCGCATAGAACGTTCGTCACAACGATACACAGTAAAACGGAGGTCCGTCGTAAAGCGTAACACTCTAAAGAAAGTCCGTAACGTAATTATACAGGAGAACGTCTGTGGTAAACAATATCGTAGGTCACAAGAAATAGAACCTTTGTTGTAACAAATAACAATGGAGAGCAAAAGCACATCTATCAAATCTATAACCCATGGTCAGGCTTCTGCAAAGTAAGACATCCGACAATGTGAACTATTTTAACATTATGAAATCACTAGTATATATTAAATGATACGATACCCCTGAAAGGCCTCTGCAGCGTGTACGTAGACAATCTGGCCGTTCATTGTCATCTTAATCCTTTGAGCCCCATAGTACCAGTACAGGTTATGTAGACCGACCATGAAGGCAAACAGGACCTACAAAAGTATGGACAAAAGAAGACCTAAAATGGTAAAGTTTATTGCATTGCATAATGGCTGAACATGACGAAAAAACAGGACCTTAAATGATAAAGTGTCATGTACTAAATATAATCTAACCACAACAAAACAGGACACACACAAAAAGTCGTAAAAACTGTGTCTTTTGGACCATGATGATAAGCTTTATACTTTTATATGGATTACCTATATCGCATTACAGCCAGCTACCATGTACACCTACCAACATAAAGAGCACCATGAAGCGCGTAATGTCGCCTATCATACGGCCCAGAGAGATCTGTAACGGTCCCAGCACTTCGAAGGCTGGCATGAGGTAGGTGGTTCTGGCAAAACTGATCACGTTGGCAATAGCAAACAGGACATCAGACACAATTTCGGGGTCGTCCGGTTTCCATTGGAACCGTGCTGAAGAAAAAACAATTAGACAGTTGTACAAAGGAAAATACTTGTGATGGGAATTCGATACAAATTAAAGTAGATAGTTCTTTTGTCACTGTAACCAGTACTCAATAGCATCGTGCTGAAGAGAATTGTATACAAAATTATAGTAGACTTGTAATACAATAACTCTTACACGGCGTCAGTACCCTTACCCCAGCATTAACACCTCACCCTGTTCCAAACCATAACAACGAATCTGATTCCATGTCTTAGCACAAATCTTACCGTCACCTTAACACTAATCCTCACTTAAACCAGAACATTGTATCATGTCTGACGCTGCCACTATAAAACCCTACAATGTTTAAATGACATTCACTTTAAACCTAACATTAACCGTTACTATATCCATAACCTGAAGCTTTACTTTATCCACCACACAAACAACTACTTTAACCACAACATAAACTCTTAATCATATAATAAACTTTTACTTTAAATACAACATAAATCTTACGCTAACCTAACATAAACCGTTACATTGACCATAACATAAACCTCTACTTAAACCACAACATAAAACCTTACTTTTACCACAACATAAGCCCTTACTTTTACCACAATATAGACCCTTACTTTTACCACAACATAAACCGCTACT
>NW_018484020.1:0-2786 GCF_002113885.1 Mizuhopecten yessoensis
TCTGTAGCTAGGATGCCATTCACCGATTTGAGGTTTAATAGAATGTAATTTGTTATCTACGCATTGATTCCTATTATTTTGCCACTGTGATCTTAGAAATGCTGTTATAAGTGGTTTAAAATCAGTAAAATGAAGTTTAAAGACAAAACAATGGCCAAAAAACTAATGAAACATGACACAAAAACAACGATTGAATGTTCTACAAAACTGTAAGTAATAGCAATATGCTAAAATCAACATTCTCTAATCTGTAAGAAATGTTTATATCAAGTATACATCAATTGTATCTCCGTACCCCCCTTTTTTATATAAAACTGTTTAATAGATAATCTCTAATGTGTTTCCTCAGGTACTATTTAGTAAGCACATCAGGGTTCAGTTGTTTAAAAGATGATTAAAGCTTAATCAGTGACTAGCGCAAATTTTATTTTTTCCGTGTACACAACAATTTTATTGAGTGAAACATCTCCACACAGAAAGTTTTCAGTAGAGTAAAATAACATGTACACTTTACCTTGTATATTGACTGAATTATTAGAGGTTAGAATTGCCGTGAAACAGTGATTAAGCGATTCATCTTACGAGTTACTGAACCCAGATTATAATGAAATGCTGAATAAAAATCACTTCTATTCAAATCCTAGAGTTTTATGTGGATAGAATCATCCGGGTATTATCCAATGAGGGTCGTTTTGTGGTTGCTTACGAGGTAGGCACGATGAATCAGGATCAAGTACAGGTACTGCTGGAGACGCTAGACGGACCTAGTGGTGACCACAAAATCAACATAACCATCATGGGACATACTACATGTGTTGAACACGTATTGTTTACAGTAAGTGTTTTGTGAGTGTATTTCTTGTAAATAGACCACGGCGATACACCTTTTTATGTGTTTTGTATTAATTCAGGAAAGTGGAATTGTTGCTGACTTATTTCATCTCAAAACCATACCTATGCGTTTCAATATTGATAACACAGTGTTCCTCTGAATATAAGGTGAATTTACCACTAACTGTAACTAGATATTTATTTTCACAATTACCATATTGCAACCTTGCTATTTCGTCATTATGTAACGCTACATGGACGTTTGAAAAAACGTTTCTGAAATATTCTGAGTCCATCGAAAACAAATCAACGTACCTTCGGCTATAACAATATCAAATTTGTTTGAGACACTACAACATATATAACAGACAGGACTGCCTACGTTTGCAAAAATCGAATCAAGAACATACAAAATACAATGTACCATACATTCGCATATTTACCAATTTCATTCATAAAACTGTTCAAGCATTTCAATTTCAGTTAACATGCGATTCCCTGCGTCTATATGTATGCTTGTATCAGGGGCAACATCTTTGCCTACATGTCTTTGTTTTTCATACAGGCGGGTCAGTACGTCAGGAATAACCAGAGACGGTCGTCACTAAGTATACGCTCTCTTTGGCTGGTTTTCCTGCTGCAGGATGATAACAATCTCTATCGAATACAGGAATACGCTGCGAATATCGACAACGTGGCTGTCATCCTTCTCCCAACCTTCTTCGTCGGCACCGATAAAGACAACGGGGTAAGCTGAGAACCCACACTACAAAATCGTGAAAAATCGTCCAGATGATTTGCCGTTTAAAATCGATCTTTCCTTACTGGTTGAAAAACCATTGCCCATTCGTAAAATCACGTCACAATGGCAGCTGGCAGATTTCATATGGACAGATTTAGAAATTAGTTATGTACAAAGTAACCTTTAAAAACAAAATACCTTAGTTTGTTTACGGCCTATCCGACAATTGACGTCATTTAGGACAAAAATAGACTTCAAAGAGAAAGTCGTTTACAAAAAGAAATACACTGTACATCAAACTTAAAATAAAAAGGTAAAAAGGTGAAATAGAGTGACAAATTCATCAGAAACAAACTATTTAATTTTAAGAAAGTTCACCCGCATTAAGTGTCTTATCATATCATCCAGTATCTTTGTAAAACGACAGTTACCAATAACTCTTTAAAAAGAATTCCGTTCCTGTCTTTACTTTAATTCTTATTTACAATTAAATGCCTATATCCGGGTACATCGAAGTCGCATAATATGCTGTAGCTCAATCAAGGTAAACATTGACGTATTTGAACAAGCTACACTTAGCATTACATGTCACATGTTTTTCTGTTTCTTTTTAACAGCTTGCGGTATAATTTCATTCAATCATAGCTTGTATTGAACTGTTAACTGCAGACACGTGTACATTAAGTCACAGGTTGAAATCTGCATAATATTTGTTTGGTCCAGGTAGATTGTTTTTTATCCATGCCCTAAAATGCTATCGGTCCAAGCAGCAAAGAACAAATATGTATGTATGGAACTACTATCTGATTGGGAATAATAAATAATCAGCGTATCGAAAATACAGTGTATGCTTGTCAGCTCTTTCCAAAATATCCATCTGCAGTTCAGACATGTTTTATCGATTTATATAAACATATTTATTTTATTTATTTTTGTTACAGACTACAGACATACTTCAACTCGTTAGAAAAGCGCTGTTTAACATCGGTTCAAATTCCACAATGACAACGATGAATAAATCCGATATGAATTATTTGATTCTTGAGCTTTTACAATCGGTGAGTCATGTATTGAATTTTGAAGTAGATAAAATGCAACGTATATCGATTGGGTAATTGTTAAACGTCCAAATAACAGAAAAGGTAAATTTAAGGACGTCCCCTACGTTTGTGAATAGCTATGGTCTTCCTGTTGTTTTTGTCGGTGGGGGTGG
>NW_018484021.1:0-2786 GCF_002113885.1 Mizuhopecten yessoensis
GGCTCCTATGGAGAATTAACATTACTGGAAACAGGCCCTTTAACGTTTTTTGATTAACAACAAATGACAAACGAGTTTTTTTGTTTATAGTAATCACCATACCATTTATGTTAAGTTAATTACTATGGCTTACATTAGGAAGAACCACTTTTTGGATTTGGATTTGGATAATTATTCTTCCCTTTCAAGAAGTTTCGTCTCGCTGACAATATTACATACAAAACGCCACAAGTGTCAACAGAACCATAGGTCAAAATCGATAAAAATAAGGCAAAATGTGAACAAAAGAAGGAGACCCTTTAACGAAAACAAGACGGATACGACCAGGCTTGAGGAAGGGTAAGCGTTTCCTGCTTCATCGACGACATCCGCCATGTAAATGTAGGTTAAATCCAATAAATGTCACATTCTCACATGTGTATCTAATATTACAGACGAACACTACACGGACTGGTTCAAGAAGATCAATCCATGGTGTGTTGTACCTGTTATAGACGATGACGGGTTTATTCTCACAGAGAGGTACGAATTCATTCAATTAATAAACCAAATTCATTTTAGTAGGTAAAATGATAACTCCTTACAACAAAACGTAGCTAACAGTGGTGGATACTTAATTTAAGCTACACTTTAGTTGATCACGATTATACATGATGCATTATTAAGACCCGAAAACAAAGTTCGTGATTTATTGATTTTGTTGCAGTTCTTCTAATCAAATTCTTCTTCTTGATCAACTAAAGTTATCAAACAAAGCCGGCTGACCAATACATGTTATTATTTGACACATTTATGGGTGTACACATAGGTGATGCAAACAGTCCCTCTAATTTTTGTTTTTAGATTTTGCTCAGATTCTGTGTGTAAAGGTATAACTACAACGCAAATTATTTCCAATGCATCCTTTGCGACTACAGAAGCAGCTTGTTTTGGACTAATATATCACGTAATATTGTTTCGTCATTATTTTCACCCGATGGTAGAATTCATCAACCATTTTCGTTTTTCGTCGGTCCAAGATTCTTGAATTAATGATAGTATTTTTCGCACTAAGTGAGTACACGATATGTTTATACATTGTAGAAACAAACAAGTGACTTTTGTATAATAGACTTAAGAGTTGACACCAGAATTATTTGATATCTCTGTCATTGAAGTGTGGCCATCTTGAAGTACCTGGCTGTTAAACACAATGTGCCTGACCACTGGTACCCGCAGACTGACCTCAAGGCTCAGGCCAGAATAGACGAGTACATGAGTTATCAGCATTTGAACACCAGATATATCTGTACTATATTATTCCGGGAACTGGTAGGTTTTTGTTTAACTCATTTATCGCTGAAATTTCATAATGAAATATTCCAATTATTTTAATTGGAAGAGTTCAAATGAATGAGTTAATGAAAGTGAGTGTGGTGTCTGAAAGGTTTTTGGTGGAAGAATCATATGAACATCTAATTAAGGTCGTTTTACGACATCCTTGTCTCAAAACCCTACCACGAACAAACACTAACTTTTTATTCAGGTAAACGACCCTAGGGCCCAACATTGGATATTTTTAACCAATCATATATAGATATACTTCCGTTGAAATATTAATAAATTCATCTATTAACATGCCTTGAAAAATATACACGAATTAGAAATGTTCTTTTAAAAGTTTAAGCGCAAAATAAAGATATTTTAGCTATGTGTGTGCTGTTTTATCAAGAAATGGACATTTCAATCTTTTATGAACAAACAAGAACTAATTGTTTTTAAATAAATAATACTAGAAAAAAATGTTTTTCATTGGTAGGCCATGCGATCTGAACACTTCTATCAAACAGACATACACTAACGTAACACATACTTGTAACGAGTTATTTGCTTAGTACTGTACACTGACGATAAGATGACAGCAAGATATATAGACATGTAAATAAACCGTTAACAGGTCACAATGATAAAAGTAATTGGAGTAATAGGTCATGCTGATGTATATGCTTATTGTAACCGAGGCCATTTTAACCCGTTTCATATCAGTTGCGTTACGCTCAATTATTCTCTTCCCTGGGTGGTTGGGTGCCGTAGTGGATAGCGACTCACCTTTCACCAAGACGGTAGTGAGGGGTTCGATTCCCTGATCGTCCGTGAAAAGGTATTGGGTCGCCTGCCCGACGACTTGAGTTTTCTGCGGGTACTCCGGTTTTCATCTACATTAAGACGACCTGCGCGCTAACTTCCGGGCCAAAAAGAATAATTTGTAAAAGTAATATATAGTTTCTTGTTTCATAATTGTCATAAAAATGAATAAAGTTTATACTAGTATAATATCTTCCCTGGTAAAGTACGCTACTTCCAGTTCACACCAAAAAGTAGCTCACGAACCCCTTTGGGTATTGTAAGAGGTAACTAAAGTGGGAAACCCAGGCAGAATTGGGCATTTGTTTTAAAGCGACCAAAACCTGATGCCCTCCATTACAATACTTGGGATCTCAGTCTTTCTCTCTACTTCTACATACCAAAGTCCTTAAAAATGTTGGTTGTTATTCTCTGCTTAACATTCGGCATAATCACCCGTTGTCAGTATAATGTGACTGGGCGAAATGCTGTGTTGGATGCCATCGGCATGGTATTTCAGTGAGATAGCACTATATAGTAGGCATCAGATGCGCTCTATCACAAGGTGGCAAGTACGCTAACATACCCCGTGTCCGGCACACATACACACATGCACGCCAATTACACAACACACATGGATGGAGGCACGTCCTTAAATGACCTTAGCTGTTAATAGGACGTTA
>NW_018484022.1:0-2787 GCF_002113885.1 Mizuhopecten yessoensis
TCAAGAGAAGATAACTCTGCAATACGCAAAGACGGAATATTGAAAACAATACCGGTAGAAACTACATTATGTATGTAATTAACATACGCTAAAATAATTAATATTTTTGTCCGTTACAGTTATAGGAATACCAAATTGTGATAGATATAAAATTCGAAATTGTATTAAAATTTATTCAATCGAATTGTACAGTACGTAGACAGAAATTATCTAGAACAAACAAATCACCTGTTAATAATGTATAGAGGAACGAAAATAAGTAGGGAGAGATGATACCTTATTCAAATGTCTAATGAACTTAAACAATAAATGCATGCATTAGTTTGTTTTCATTTCTTGAATAATAATCTCTTTGAATAATTAGCATGAAGGGAAATTGCTAACACTATCGTGAATATGTGGTAAATTATAGCAGCTATTTTTAAAAAAAAGTAACGTATTTTTATATTATTGAAACGTATTCCCAGTCTATATGTCAAATGTCATTCTATAATTTAACACATGACATGAAAGTGTTGTAGAATAATTTCCGGATAAGTATACGTTAAAAGAAATGTAATCGATGCAAAAAGATATTTTCAGTCGAAAGTATTAAATACTCACCATTTACATAGTAAATGACACCCTCTCGTCTGTAGCCGGTGACCCGGTGACGCCATTTCTGCAATACGTGTTTAACGTAAAGACATCACCTGAAAGTATACAATCAATAATGCATGTTATTTGAAAATAATTTTGTTTATACAAATTAAAAGAAATTAAGGCTAGATGTTGATTAGTATCATTGTATTATGGTTGCACCAGGTTACCATAGAGACACACAATCCTACTTGCTATAACGTCATTTCGATAATGTTACTTTATAACGACATTACAAACCTGTTACCATAACGACATTGCAATCGTGTTACTATAACAACATTTCAGTCATAATACTATAACGACATTACAAACGTGTTACCATAACGACATAACAATCGTTTTACTATAACGACTTCACAAACATGTTGCTATAACGACATTTCAATCGTTCTACTATAACGAAATTACAATCGTGTTACTATAACGACATTACATTACAATCGTTTTACTATAACGACTTCACAAACGTGTTACTATAATGACATTTTATTCATGTTACTAAAACGACATAACAATAATGCTTTTCATAATGACATTACAAACGTTACTATAACGACATTACAACCGTGTTACTATCACGTCATTTCAATTATGTAACTATATCCACGTTACAATCGTGTTTTTATAAAGACATTACAATCATGTTTCAATAACGACATTACGTTCCTGTTACTTAAGCGATATTACAACTACAGAGACTATAAGGACAATAGAATAATGTTAAAACAATGACATTTCAATCACTTAATTCGACATTACATTCCTGATAAATATACTGATACTACAGTAATAAGTATACAGTATATATGGTTTCTCTAATGATATATCACAGCTATGTTCGGAATTTATCTAAACTATCAGTGTTCAGATATCAAATTGAAAGAAATATATAATGTATTAAGTTAAGTGCTGGTACGATAAGTATCTGAAGGTAAGAAAATTAACAATACGAAAATATGTTATAAAAATGAAATCGTATCATTATACCACGGAATTAGATAGCGTGACAAACCGGGACATACCGTGATTATACATATAAACTAATATGAATGCTAAATGTGATTAAATGATAGAATACTTATTCAAAAACAAACTAAAATGTAGTATTATAAATTAAAAATGTATTTAGAAATATTACCTGTGGTATATTGCCTTTGACACTGTGAACTTCCATCGGGTAATAACACTTTTATAATATCCATAGTCACACTGAATACACCCACAACTGCCCCCAGCGTTAGGTCGGTCTACTCTGGTATTAATACCCGACAAAATAGTCAACTGTCCAATTTATACCACTCCTCCCTAAGCCTATCCCTATTACGTGCAGTATGGGTATTTTTAGATCACTAACTGTTAAACCTGCCGCTCTCTGGCTATGCTAACTGTGTATTGGCGTTTTTATGTGATCATGTTTGTACGCATGCGCACTGTGTGTTGGCGGTCACTGACCGCACCGGTCATTCTAGGGAGCTTGAAATACGATGTACGTGTTAATTGTTGTACATATGGGTATTGCTTGTATATCAGAACAGTCGACGGATTTTGAACAGATCTTGAAGTTAATAGCAGTCTTTCTTCAGAATTGCCTCGATATGAAAACTAGTATAACTATTATCAACATACGTTCTATTGATTTCTAGTGGATCTGACCTAGTTTCGTTTCATTAGTTTATATCTAATATACCCTTAGTTCGTGTTATTTTCGATTGGAAGAGGAGAAGATATGACCTTGTTTTATTTTAGACTAAACTATACTACATAATCATGTATAAGATGATTGGTATATATATGAAGATATGTCCCCATATTTCGTTTATTATATTTGATTGAGAGAGGAAATGTTCTGACTAATCTGAATAGTACTACATAAGCCTAATATGATTGTTTTGTCTTCATATTTTGTGTTATGTTCTAGCACAGAGGGTCTGACTTAGGCTTATGCTAGTTAAAATGATACTTTATATATACATGTAATATAATAGCTATGCCCCCATATTTCGTATTATTTTCGATTGCGACTTAATTATTTCTTTAATTTTTAATCAAATTATTAATATTTATACATATTATGATTGGCATGTCTTCATATTTCGCGTTATTTCGTCCTACTGTTCATGCAATTATAATCACATAATTGCTTAC
>NW_018484023.1:0-2787 GCF_002113885.1 Mizuhopecten yessoensis
CACAGATGTTAAAATTGTTTTGAGTGTCCATCCATCTCTCTGTATTTAGTAACAGCTCTTTAGTGTTGTGTACAAACAATTCTATCAACTGATAGATGTATTGATTTATGACCAGTGCATATTTCTAGATCAACTGATCATAGGATTAGATACATTGATACAATGTACAATGAACATTTCTAGACCAAGTTACTTATCAAGGTCAGAGAATAAAGTGTCAAGTACTTATATTATCAGTTGACAATAATACAATTCACAATATTGGTCTGTCATTTGTATCAATTTCTTATACATAGAAATGGAAGCTTCCCTCTTGACTCGATCCTGCCCTTTATTTTTTTTTAAAGAAATCATATATTTTAGCAACATTACTACATAACAAGTATAAACTTACATTATCACTCTTTTTGGTCATTATGGAAGAGCACAGAGTGTTTGAATGTGAAAGAAAAAAGCTGCCCCCTTTGTTACTGTGGTTACCTTGTCTAATGAATGGTAGATCAATTTGGAAAATTTCATTTATTTTCAACTTTCCTCTAAACAGACGTTAAAATCAAGAAATGTTGCGATTGTCCACAATATTAATAATGTGTATACCGTTAGTTAAATGCATAATTGATTTGTACTGGTCAGAAGGTAAAATGTCATGTTTGTCCCATATATTCCAGATAGGAAATACCACAAAACATTTATATTAAAAACATGTGTTCACTGGTACTGGTTTGTACAAATTGTTGTGTACATACTTGGTATTGAAAGATTGATGGGTGTCTAAGAACAGATTAGTGGTAGGTATACATGATTCAGCTTACAGGTTCATACCTGTGCAGTACGATTTAGGTCTGTGACCACGGGACCGTCTACCGGTATAAACACAGACTTAAATTTATCCTCAACACAATCTGAAGGTATTAACGGGTCACTTCAAAATAGCGCTCCCTTTAAATAAATGCAAATGCTCACCTGTAGAATTGTTAAAGTTCAATTGGCTTCAACAATTTGTTAGAACAGGATCTATTCTATATACGTGGTGGTTAAAAAACACCGCTCTCACAGATTTATATAGGTACAGGAACACGGTCTCCTGATAAAGGTTAAACAGAGAAGGTAAGTTATTCTTTAATTTCCCTGTCATTCCTTTCTAATTACAACATCACTTTAATTGATAGACCTGAACAAGTCCACATTAATCCCACACATGTGACCTTGCTTAGGCTACGCTAATGATAATTATCAAACTTTGAACACAATCATTGTTTATTGTTTGCCAATGAGAAGGGTATGTGTTCGTGTTACGTGTTTGTTAAAGGGCCTGTGTATATTACAGTACAGTATTTTGTATGCTCTCTGTACATTTACAGTGTCATAGTCTCTGTTTTAATTTGAAAACTTTTCTTTTTAGAGAAGTGGTAATTTATTGTTAAACCATTTTTAACTTGCAGTTAATGGAATTATTTTCTTTGGTATGATTAATTGTGTTAAAGTGATATTTTATCAATTAATTATTACATAACATGACACATATATATATACAGTGTATATAAATTTATTTTAACTTTTCATTTAGAAACTCCAAACTCTTCATTACAGTAAAATGCGTAGAGTAAGTGAAGTTTTAGTGTAAAAATAAGTACCGACTTCCTGCATATACCTGTAGATCTGTTACAAAACACTGTCAATGCTATAACAGTATGGTATTTGTTGAGGCATATCAGATCCATTGAAACATTCTTACTCATTTTATATATATTAAATTTTAATGGTTTTTTTTAGTGTTTTATTGTCAATAACGTTTGAATTACTGCTGAAGCACAAATATAAATCACATTTCATATCTAAGTATATATCATTAATTTGTCATTCATATGTGGGTAACACTATAAAATCAATATCACAGGTTGTGAAAAGTCAATGATTTTTGGATGGAATTCATAAACTAAAATGACATTTACCTCTAAATAAGTTGAAATGACTTTTGATATCTCCATTTTTATAGCACTGTCAATATTAAGGCTGGCACTTTTATAGCAATTTATATGGTGTCTTCAGCTACCATTGACCAATTGACCATATCATACAGAGATAAAACAGATTTTATCATGCACTCAAATTTGGAGGTTTCTAGACCTTAAAAGTGATGTGCTACAGCCAGTTATAAGGTGACACCATTGTACCAATACCATGATCTGTTACTAGCACTCCACCAGAGTCTGGTACATAGTGTGCTATGTATCAATATGATTACTATATAATGGTTGGATGGCACAGTGGATAGCCTAGGCACACTCGCCTATCAACAAGGTGGCTGGGGTTTGATTCCCCGATCAGATGCAGAAATGTATGGTACATGTCACCTGCCCAACCAATTGGGTTTTCTCGGGTACTCTACTTTCTTCCTACATTAAGACCCCCCTGCACACTAACAACAGGGCCAACAAGAGTGATATCAATATAATTTGAAAGAATTTGTTTCATAATTGTTGTAAAATAATTACAAGATATATTTTATATAATATGATGATCATGATCCGTCACTTACAGTCTTACACACTCAAAATGTCTGATACAATAAACATACATAAGGTCTACATGGTGTGTCTACATGGTGTGTCTACATGGTGTGTCTACATGGTACACCATGTACTGATATGGGGACCTGTTGTTTACATTCAAACTGTCTGATATATACATACATGGTCTACATGGTGCACTACATACCAATATAGTGACCTGTTACTCTAGTACTGTCTGGTACATACCATACATGATGAACCATGTACCAATACT
>NW_018484024.1:0-2788 GCF_002113885.1 Mizuhopecten yessoensis
CGGCCAGCACAGAACACAGATGGTACGTACTGCTCACAAACACTCAGTCATCCACTTCCGGATTGTCTTCACAACTAGGTGTATTTCTAGTCTGTGAAATTTGGACTCTGTTCCCAAATCTTTCTTTATAGTTTGAAATCTCTCAGTGGCAGTGAGCTATGGTCATGAAGACTCTTGGTATCTTGTAATATTAAGCATCGGAGAGCTCATGCGTTCAAAATGGTGTCATGCCATAATTTAGATTAAATCTTGTCCACTCTCTCTCCACCTCCTCACATTCCTCAATAACTACAAAACCATTACTTTCGATATTGTTTTATGAAGAAAACTATAACCTTCATTGCTGTTATTATTTATCTATATCTGAACACAATATTCAGGATTGTGAATTATTTCATTTCAGAAAAAATAAAGGTTGAGGTATCAAACACAGTCAAGAAAACTGAAGCAAGTCTAATACAAGCTGAACCTGGAGATAGACCAACTCCAAACTCAAACTTTGATCCAAAGCTGGATGTGATAAAATCTGACATGTCGGAGACAACTGACCATAAGCAAAGTATAAATACTGATGCAGGTCAGAGGTCAGTCGACAAGTTTAGTGAAAATACAAACACACTGAATGGAAACACTCTGAGTGCGTGCAATATGATTGACAACATTCTCGTGTCGCTGGTTGACAGGAAGGATGCTGCATCAGGCAATGTGGTGGACAGTAGCTGTGGGACTGTTCATTGCCCGATAGACTCTCAAGAAAATTATATTGAATTACTATGTAACTCAGCAGCAGTTTCTGCTCCTACACAACAAATCAGCACAGATTCAGCGGTTAATCTCCTTACATCACAAATGATTGGTTTAGAAAATGCAGCTTTCCCCCTTTCTCCACAGATTACCAGCATGGATACGTCACCTTCATTGACTAAATCAGATTTGTCTGGATTTGAATGTGGATTGGAAGGTTTCACTAGCTTAAAAACACCAACTGCTGGAAAAGGAGAGCAGAAATCTCTATGCATTTTGTCCACAGAAGCCAATATCACGCCTGTAAGTAGTGTGGTCAGTGCCGCCACCGATATCACTATGCGCAATAACTCTCCACAATTTGACAATTCGTCCAGTGATGAGAAGACAAAAGACTTGTTGAAGGACAGTGGTGATGTTCAATCTGTTCATACTTCCATCACCATGGCAACCAGCAGCCCAGCAGGGGGGTCCTTCATTTCTGAGGTGCCATGCGTCACGGGACAGGAGTACCTGGTGACTCCTCCTCAGCAAGTGGCGGCCGTCAACTCTTAGTAGAGGTTGGAGAAGGGAGCCAACTCTTCGTATAGGTTGTACCAAGGTGGACATTTTAAGTGTAGATTGTATCACAAAGTCATTTCTTAATATGCTGTGAAAGGTGTTTTTTTCACACAAAATATTTTTATTAGTACATTAACTAGGGTTGGAACGGTTAAAAATGTGTTGTGCGTTGGTGATGGAACCGTAAATGATGGATCGTCATCTTGAACCTAATATAGTATTAAAAATTGCATCATGGATATTTCCGGTGCCAAATTAGTAGCTAAACAGATAGCAGTTGACAAATGCACCTCGTAATGCATCTAACCTCAGCTTTTTAAGTTGAATTACTTAGTGGAATTTTCCCTCTTTCACAGGATGCATGTTTTTACTCGGCATTTGTGTTAAGTACAAGTTAAACAGTAAAGACAATATCAGAAATATTTGCTTGTTCTTGTAAGTTTATATTTGGTCTAAATCAGACTTCAGTAACCAAGGGTGTACAAATTCTACTTTGAGGGCTTGTGAAAACTGTCAGTGCTGTTATGAAAATATAGGTGGGCTGGTGTTATTGATCAGAACGGGCCTGCAGCCTATTACTCTTAATAGGAAATTATTGTTTTAAAAAAACCACCTGGGCAAGACAGCTCAACGTCAAAAATATCCGACAATGCATGGACTTTAATGCATGCCTAAACATTGCTGTATGTTAAGTTTGCTGTAGATAACTTAAGTATGAATTAATGTTTGTATTTATTTTTATTGTTACAACCATTTGAACTAACTGGGGACTTGATAACCGTATCACATTGCTGACAGGGCAATGTTAAAACACAGCGAAATGATTGTGGAAAGTTTTACATCATGAATTGTTTGCAATTGTTAAGAAAAAACGATGTGAAAATGTACACTTTTATTGTAGGTTGTGGTTTACTAGGGAGATGATTGAAGAAGTGAATACGAACCTTTCCTCCCTGTGGTTGTTGTAGATTAGTGGTGCAAGTTAAATTAATTAAATATACGTAGCTCTCAGTTCTAAAGAAGACACACCATAGGTTAAAGTTCAACACAGATAATTAAAAATTCTGTAATTATATTTAAAGTCGGTCCTAAATTATGAATTTCATGTCTTCTTATTAACTTATACTATACATATATACTTAGAATTCTGTAATCATCATCTTTCATTCCGTAAAATAAATTTTCCAGGATTTCATATCTTCACTTACTGATTTGTTTTGAGGAAAAAGCTCAAAATTTTAACACATTCTATAAAACAATTAACAGTATAGGTATATGGTATCTAGTTAATTTTTTTAATTTGTTTGTCCCCTTCTCCAAACGATTTAGATATCTTATGTGAACTGAAAAGTCATACAGTGTATGTGTAATTGGTGTATATTTAATTGTTATGTACAGGTACACTAACAAGCTATGTTACTTTCGTATACGACCACTGATTTTGTTGAAGGTAATGTTTTTTTCTTTCTTTCTTTCTTTCTTT
>NW_018484025.1:0-2790 GCF_002113885.1 Mizuhopecten yessoensis
ATAAGTTACACTGATAGTTGATTGTACAGCTGTTTTTTCAGGGTATGTTGTGAAAACAATTTCCTCATCGCTCGCACGTGGATAAAATGTCGAGTCCACCACAAGTGAACAGGTCGACTCGAGATTTTATCAACGTGCTAGCGATGAGAAAATTGTTTTCACGACAAACCCTGTAAATATTGTGTGATAAACTGTTTATCTCTCCGTTCATAAAATGACAACTAAACACCATATCTTCAAAAGGATTTCTAGGCTCAATGATCATCGATCTGTGTCTATGACAAACGTAATCAAATAGAAGATTTGAACCTAATACTATGAACCTTAAAACTATGTCGAAAATAATTTTAAAACAATCTTATCGTCATTGTCATATGCACATTTACTCTTGAAATGGTGTTGTTATCCTCACAATATTTTTTCGTAACTTTATATTGATTTTTTAATGACGTACTTGGTGGGTTTTTTTACATGGATCAACTTTTGTTTGTGTGCATACTTTTTCCAGTTTGTGACGTCATCTGACGCTAGCAGACGTTTTTTTTGTTTTTTTGAGAAAATACATTCCCAAATGGGAAAATCCATTCTCAAGTTCTTCTCAAGTCGTTTTCAGCTTCATTTTGGGTGACAACCCATGTTAATGAATTTATCATGCTACCTGTAGGTGGTATACAGTAGTATATATAGGTGATAATAATAGTAATCTGTCGTTAAATATTCCAGACACGACTATACAATCACTGGTGTCCGCTGCGGTCAAAGCCAAGGACAAAGCATACTGTCCCTACAGCAACTTCCGGGTCGGTGCCTCTGTCCTCTGTGCTGATGGGTCTATCGTTACTGGTAGGTCAATCGTCAAAATCCATTACGTCCAATGATTCCTTAATGTTGTGTATTTAAATTGTGAAAAGATTCATGTAGCACAACCAAAACGTGTTTATGCATGCATGTGACGTTTCGATGAATAGTACGGTATGTATACCCCGTCACCCTCATGTACACAAAGGTGTAAAATATGTAGGAGTTGTCCACAAATTGAGGTCGATTCGGCTACGCTGTAAGTGTATGTACAATTAGTTGTTATCTATGTATCGAAATGACTCGATTCAGCTTTGTTTGATACTTGTTTATAGATGTGCGAGAGTCTGTGTATTTAAAGTATCACAAAGCACATGTCCGGTTTAGTTCCCTGAGTCACTCACGTGACCTATTATAATCGCCTTTCGTCAGTCGTCGTGTGTAAACCAACACATTGTCGATTTATTTTAAAAAAACGTCTGTAATAATTTGATGAAATTTTGTGGTCATAATCAGTCTAAGGTAGGGATTATAATCTTACTCAAGATGGGGCCTGTTATAACAACTGGAAATCTTAATTAAAATTAATTTAATTAAAAAACTTAATTTTTACATTAAACGAAATACTGTTAACTTTTACATCCACTATCTAAGTGTTGTAACATTTAATACCAACTTCTGACCGCTTCTGCTGCTGTCAGGTGACTGTTATGGCCCTTTGGGATTCTATTTTCGGCAGCTGATTAACCCTTTCTGGCCCAACAATCAGGGCTGTATCCCTGGACCCTAATTTCAATTTACGATTCCTCCTCCCCAAATCAGTTGGTCCAAGATGCTGTCATTAGACAAACAAACAAAAACCAAATTTGGTGCCATTTAATGACATGTTTTGTGGTGTATAAGTTCAAAGTGAAACTCATAATGTTTAAGTTCAGTTCAAGATTATATACCAGGTACAGTTCTTTGAATGAGTGATTGTTTTATCGAGGCCATTGTATATGAGTATTCGGTATTATGTTGTAACAGGGGTGAACGTAGAGAATGCCTCATACGGCATGAGTGTCTGCGCGGAGAGGGTGGCTATTTGGAACGCCGTGGCCCAGGGACATACAGACTTCAAGGGAGCCGCCATATCCTGGTATATTACAATTTACAACTGCATTAATCTAACTTGTACTATTTTAAAATAGTTGTTTGTTTTTTCATATGTATAAAGGTGACTTTGACACAACGAATACTGAAGAAATGGTAGTCGTAATTAAGCAAAATGTGCATGAACTCCTCTTGCGCGTAGCTTGACTGTAAACGTTATGTTTGCAAGTCCGCCCCACCCCTCTTTCCGGAAAAAAAATATATCTAGAAACGAGATCGCTGTCCGTCACAATTTATGCAACAATATTCAGATTTTCTTTGCTCTGGTACTATATAAAGCTACCATATTTATTTATGGTTAATGAGACCATAAAATTGATCATAAGTGATCATTATGACGTTATTACAATTATGACGTCATAATCGTAACGTTAGCTGGCCAATACCGGTTGTTGACTGTTCCATTTAGTGGAAATCATCCCTAATTTTGAGATGAATTTGAGCTTAAAAAACGTTATTGTCAAAAAAAAAAGTATCAATATGAATTGCATACTGTTCCGAGTTGTATTCCTATAATCCTAACACGCGTTAATTTCGGGACTGTAACTCTCTTCAGCATGCAGTTTATTTAAGCATTGACCTGCTTTCAGTTGGCATTATATAGGCAATGTGAATACCAAATGGAAAAAGGGAAATTAAATGAAGCACGCTTGCGCTTCATTTTTGATTTGCCTTTCTCCAGTTGGAATTTATATTGCCTATGAATATTAACTAAAATCAGCTCAATACTTATATTTACCATATTTGGAATCAGTTTTAAAAAATTCAATTACAAATATTATTCAGCATTTAGTTCAAATAACGGATGTATAGCGTATGCTTGTTCAATGAATAGAACAG
>NW_018484026.1:0-2790 GCF_002113885.1 Mizuhopecten yessoensis
TAGGGGCTAACATGATGAGTGTTGACGTAACCTTCATAACTAGGGTCTAAATATGAGGATTGATGTAGTTTGATTACACAGAAAATGTGGATATGTCAGTCATATGAGCTTGCCGAGAAGAAAAATATATGGGCTAGCTAAGGAAGAAAGCTCTTGAACTACCGACAGAAACACATGTACCAGTTGTAGCCAAGTGAAGGTATGTATTGCAGGGAACAGTTCATAGCACCAGGGGTGTGTATGAACCTGCAACCTTTATAACACCAGTGAATAAAGAATGACTCTTACTAACTATTTAATACTACGGTCTACAGCCTAGTGTGTAACAAATGTCCACTTTCGTGGCGACATATTCATGCAAAAGAAGTCGATCGCTGATTTGGATAAAACAGTTTACAGGACGTTTGATCTCTTTACAATTGGAACACACCATGCACGACATACGATTAGACAGTCCACGGCACAAATTATTAACTTTGACTCACACGTGTGGAAGACAAGGACACACACATGAAGTAACCCACGTATATGTGTACGACACACAGTGAGAGAACTACATTGTATACACATTGGCACAAACTCGTCCTTTGACGTGTGCTCCGATAACTGGGCGTAATCGCGATCTTCGAGTTGGTTATTCTGTACAATCTCAAATTATCTTACTTTCCAATCCCAAATCGCTATGAATTTATCCTTGCTAAGAATGTAATTAGCCGCTCTCCCGGCGTCTGGGTCCGGATACTGCAACAGTCCTTTCACGATTGTGAGCCAGGGTATAGCTAATCCTTTCCTGTAAAAAAAATATGATAAATCATTTTTTCTTTAGACTAGACTTCTTAAACTCCTATCCGTACAATACTCAGTACATGTTGCTAAAACAAATGACCCGTACATTTGTATACATTTGTATACATGACATATACACGTGTATATAGATGACCTTCATGTATACATAAACATATACCTACCAGTCATAACCTTTACGCTAAAATATAAATATATTTTTACCTGTACGCCTACGTATGCACGCATGTCCGGACAATTTAACATGTACGGCCAAACTTGTACGATCTAACAAATATAACCACCTGTATAATATGACATGGCCTGTATGCTATGATTTGAATGATATGACATGTATGTGACATGTATAATATTACCTATATGAACTGACCTGTGTGATATGACCTGTATGACCTGACCTGTATGTGACCTGTATAATATGACATGGCCTGTATGACATGACCTGTATGATATGACAGCTATGACCCGACCTGTATGACATGACCTGTGTGATATGACCTGTATGACATACCTTATGACTTTTATGATATGACCTGTATGATATTGCCTGTATGATATGACATCTATGACCCGACCTGTATTACCTGACCTGTATGACATGACCTATAAGATATGACCAGTATGACCTTCTCTGTATGTGACCTGTATAATATGACCTGACCTATATGACCTGACCTGTCTGTGACTTTTATAATATGACCTGACTTGTATTATCTGACTTGTTTGACATGCCCTATATGATATGACATGTATGACCTGACCTATATGACCTGACCTGTATCATCTGACCTGTATAATATGGCATGACCTGTATTATCTGACTTGTTTGACATGACCTATATGATATGAACTGTGTGACCCTTGTGATTACGATGTACTAGACTTACTGTGGAGGCCAAAATTCCGCCATTGTAATGGCAGTTTGGAAAGCCCAACTGTCCAGGCACTTGGACGATGGTGTCTTTTGCAGCATTTCGCTGAATACTGGCATCCATTGGGTGATGAGCTCGGGAGTTTTCTACAACAAAAATGTGTTTTTATTATTTTTTAACATATACATAGGACAGCCAATAGAATAAACAGTCACAACCTTCAATATTCACATCTTTTTTTAATAACAATGTCAACTCTCCAAATTATCTTCCGAACTGCTCTTCATAGTTTTAATGTCACCTAGAAACATACAATTAGTTATGGATGAATGAACAAACATCCAAGATACAGAAGGATGTGTGCATGGTATATATATCTTTATTTCATTATAAAATTTAAAAAAAAAAAGGTTTCCTATCTGCATCTGATCAACAAACACGGAAATTACGATATATCTGGCCAGATTACGTCATCAATTGCAGCATTCCTGATCAGTAAAATAGAAAAGTCATCAAGAAGCAGAACACGACAGACTGGAAACATGCACTGTTGTTGTTTTGTTTCTGTATATAAATGATATGCTAGATGTTACCAGTCCTGAACAGACGCATTCCTCTTCTTCACCTGAATTGTGACAATTATGTAATAGGATTTATATTTTAATTAACCTTTGACCAGCTGTGACTCGAACAATGAGTCTGAAAAGATTTCCTCATAATAAATGTAATGAGGGTATAAATATCTTATGGAACAGAACAGACAATGCTTACCTTTAATCTTTTTTCGGCCAAGTTACCAAAAAAGTATTTGAATGGTTTAATCACAACTGGAAACTTTGCACATTTTTCTGAAAGTGCTAATTCCTTCATGAACAGCAGCACGCCATTCCAATACTCCAGTATGTCTGGTGTTTCTCTACAAAATAAAACCAGTTCACCTGTAACATACACAAGTCCCATGGTTTAGTATGACGTAGATTATTTATAGTACATGCTTCATGAATAAAGATGAAAGTACATAATTCATTGAAAAAACATGAAGCAGATTTCCATACAGCAAATCCTTAAGCATGAATCAGACTACAGCAGGGTAATGAATAAACATGAATCCGAC
>NW_018484027.1:0-2793 GCF_002113885.1 Mizuhopecten yessoensis
GATGTAAGCGCAACATACTTACTTCCCCTTACTCGTGGCAACTGTAAGTTATATCAAAGTTTTACTTTCTACACAAACAACGTGTCACAATGTTTCAAGACCGACTGGTCCCTTTGTCAAACTATGACTGAGTGAGTAAATTGTATTTTTTACCTATACAACGATGTGAAGAAATTGTATAAACTTTGGTATCACATATTGATACCTATCCATAGGGTTAAGATGCTTACCTCCCCTTACTCATGGCTACTGAAAACATGATTTAAGTGTAATATGCTTATCTACCCTTACTTGTGGCAACTGATACCTGTCCATAGGGTTAAGATGCTTTCCTCCCCTAACTCATGTCCGCAGATAGTTTCTAGTATACACAACATTCTTATCCTTCTGATTCCTGCCATATTTGGTAAATATGACATGCTTACCTCTTCTGATTCTTGTATTGAACCCCCATGCTTAATTTGTTGACCACTCCACAATTTGTCAAGTTAAACTCGCCCAACTCCTGTATGGCATACTTAAACATCTTCTGATCTTGCATCCAGTTACCCTACCCAGCCTAAAAAGCATAACATGCTTACCTCCCCTGACTCTTGTCTCTGATACTCTCCAGAAGGTGTTGCTCTGTTTGCACTGCTGCATTCAACCTCCTAAGTTCTTCAAGTTGGGCTTGCAATGTCTCCTGCAGTAGGACCTAACAATAAAGTGGCAACATCACTTAGTCTATTATATTCTTTAATACTTTTTATTTTTACATGGCACAGTTGCTAAGTAATAAGCCCATTTAAAAAATATTTACCAAAAGTTTTTTGTTCATTGAAGAAACAAGAAAAGCTTACAACAGTAATAGTATTTTCTTTAGTAGGAGTGGCTCTTCTTACCTGCTGACCATTTGACCCTGCACTGCTGCCCCCTGGTGACCCTGGACTGCTGCCTCCTGGTGTCCAGCCCTGACCCTCCAGTTTGTCCTTGAGGTAGTATATTTGTTTCTCCAGGGTATGGTACTCCCGGTCACCTTGGGGCACACTGTTTAACTTCTGCTTCAGCTCCTGCTGCAAGTCAAACCAGAACTATTTTTTAAACTGAGCAAATTATAGTACATCTTCCGGGGAAGCAACAAAACAGTTTTCTCATCAGATGCTCGTAAAGAAGGCTTCCTCTAGGGGTTTTATAGAAGGTTTCATTAAGAGGTTCTCATGGATTTAATTTTAAGGTGTCTTCTGAAATGTTTCTTTTTTGAACAAGCAACTAAACCCCAATAAATTACAATTTTACACTGCAAAGCTCAACTTTAAAATTCAAAGAATTATGATAAGCTATTTTTTGGAGAATACTTACAATCTGCTCTCGCAGGTCCTCTTCCATACGTCTGGCATTCCTCAACCCCTCGGTTTTTACAGCAAGCTCTATCTGTAGCTCCTGGAGTTTGGCACTTAGGTCTGCACTGGAGCCTGTCTGAGACTGGCGCAACAGCGTCTGAAGCTTATCCACCAGGTCTGTGGGACACAACAGGGACATTAAATCTGAAGTGTGGCATGCAAAAGTACCTATTACAATTGTTACATTATCTTCAAACTAATTACTTAAGGAAATTTTTCTCCGAGTTCGTTTACGTACCATCCTTGCTCTGAAGGTCATGCCTGAGCTGTCCATTCACTTTGTCCTTCTCCTGGACACTGTCCAGCAGTGTCTGAAATAATGCAACACATAAAAGATGAAAATTGTAATATCAAGAGATCATATCAAGTGCTCTTAGTTCTGAAAAAAACAATTGTTGAAACCTTGATTTTAATCTTAAACTGAAAACCGGTTCAACACTAATTACTAAACACAACCCATTATTTGCTCATTACCCATTTCAAACACTCAACATATAATCAAATAATTCTTAACTCAAATTAACCTATTAACTTGATACCCAAAGTAATATAAACTCTCATCACATTTATGACTCATCACCTATACAAACTTGTAGCCCATTATCTGATGTTGCCAATTACAGATACATCGCCTATTATTGACTCATTCTTCACTCAGATTATTGACTTTCATCCAACCACTTGCTCTTTATCTATTAAATACACAGCTCATTACTGACTCATCTGTTACAAACTCACAGCTCCTGATTGAAGTCTTTGGCCAATGTAGACTTACCTCTCACTCTTTACTTTTTCAGTATTATAAACAACATGTAAATGACTTGTTTACAGGACCCATTAGCAATTTAATAAAGGGTCACTATTCTCTATAGGCCATGTTTGCATGTAAAATACTGTAATTCTCACACACACAAGCATGAAGTGGGACATTATCTTGTTATAGATCAACAAGGATATTGCTGACAGAGACAATAAAGATGGGAACATACACTGATGGTTTTGTCCTTGTCCGAGATGACTGCCCGTAATTTGTCCAAAACATCCTGACTTTGCTGGTGTGACCGACTAGCCTGGTTATCAGCAGACTGGTCAACATAAAGAAAAATATAGCATACCAACATGTTGTAGCAAAATTAGAAAACTGTCACAAATGGAGAGGTCATGATGTCTAAATATTAAATCAATTCAATCAAGACCCGACATTCATACTTAATGGTAGACCCGGCCCATAGACAATCACCATGAAAAATACTGCAGGTCTATTTGAATAATTTAGTTCATAAACCAATTTCTCTTTTAACTTATTTCCTATGATGACTTTATTTTGGTGATAAAAATAGAAGCGAGTGATAAAGTCCTCTGTGATCACTTGTCTTTCTGTATTACTACCATATTTTCTTCATTTCATGTTATT
>NW_018484028.1:0-2794 GCF_002113885.1 Mizuhopecten yessoensis
AAAAAAAATAAAGTTATTATAAGTTGTTTATAAAAAGATATATGTTTAATATTCAATAGTTTTGATCATATCATATCAAATTAACAACACGCCGTCCACCTTATTTACGGTTGTAAAAACATTTCGCAAAGGAAAACATTTTTTCAGTAACAATTTGTATTCGATAATCACGTGAGAAACTTTCTGTCTTTAAAATAAGGGAAAATGAAACAGTCTAAATAGCATTTGAGAAACATGTATTATTAATTTTAGATTTTGATCATTCTGTTTAGCTTGAATAATGCTTTTTCAAATAGGTTAAAGTTTGAATGAAAACGTGATAGGAAGTAGTATACTTACTAACGCTTCATTTCGACATCAAAGTATAACTTGGATCCAATCTCTTACTACGCGAGGGCCTCTCACACAATGGACGAAACTGTAGCGCTACAATGACGTAAATTCCTTCACCAGGTAACACTACAAGAATGACAAATGAGTGTAAGACACTTGTGGGTGCAACTGTAAATTGTGTAATAGATAGAGTAAGCCAAAAAATGAATAACACTACACTTTACAGCTGCATCATCCTTCTAGGACTTACCGGTGATACTAGGGACAAAAAGGTTGGAAATCCAAACTGGTCTAATGTACTGTTGAAACAGAAGGGGAGATACATAAACCCCGCAATTATATGAATTCAAGAATAAGAGTATGCATACTATAAACCTTGCCACTACCCAGAAGAGATAATTGTTATCTAGTTATTGTATACCCAGAGGATAGCAACACTTTTCGGGAAATTCACTTTTTCCTGATGACTGAAGCTATTGGTTCATCGTTGGACCAATCTGGGTTCACGTAGATGTTGACTGCCCCCCCTCCTCCCCTCCTCCCCTCCTTCCCGCCTCGTTGCTGTTGATGGCGTCCTTCGTTTATCGTTAGCAATGCAGCAAAGGCTTTGTACCACCTCTAGCAGTGAATCTGTTCGTGTTGAACACCTAGAACAGACGTCTCAGATAACGGATCGGGACAAACTATATCATAGGATCACCAATGTCACTAAACCACAAATGTAAAGGAACCATGCAACATCAAAGTGCTACAGCATGTAACTGGAAAGGAAAGAGGCCGGAAGACCGAGAAATTGTTTCATTGTCAAATGGTAATGTGATATGACACACTAACTGCAAGGAAAGAAGAACGTCCCACCATTAGTTTATAGAGAATTCCCATATTTTGTTTTTAGAAATATATCAACTTTATCTCCCACAAACCATTAACCGTCTCTGGTAAGGACTTCTTAAGATAGGCGCAATCACATTGGAAGAATGAAACACAAGATAAAACATAATTTCTTTAAAATTGAATTAAATTAAAATTAATTTCCAGCAAACTATGGTTATTCTACTTGTGCTTACGACAAAATCGATCAATTGAATGTATATATTTAGTCACATTATGTCACCATTCCATATGTAAAAGTAACAACGAACGAATTGGCACGTGCAATGAAGAGGGATCAGTCCCCAAAGACACTGCTGAAACAATATTAAACCTTTGATACGTACTGATTCATCCCTATGACAAACAAACAAAACTACCAAAGTCGTTTTTGGAATTTCATGCAAGAACAGTCAGGATAACTTCGTTGGAAAAACAATTGGTGCAAACTTGAAAGAACACCAAAACGATATACAAGAAATGGCATGTATTTCCAAAGCAAAAGTCCGTAATAAATCACCAAGATAACTATAGGAATCATAACATTGATTTGGATAGCACGAATGTTGAAAACAAGGAAGACACACAGGAATGACGAAGTCCATCTAGACAAGAAAAAGGAGATACAACAACAGGGATTGATTAACCCATCTGTAGTGTGCCATACTGGCCTAACTACGGTACGGAGTAGTGCTGCCGCATACAGAACACAAGTTGAAATACTTATAAGGGATATCGTTATGTATCAAAAAACCCATCTGGTGGACGAGTTTACGTCTATATTGTATCACTACAGTGTGACTGATGTAATGTGCGAACTGTCTTCATTTAAGACGTGCTAAGGTCCGTGGTATCAGCCGATACTGCAAGCATTAGTACTGAGCAAAGATCATGTAAAGACCACCGACAACAAAGAGTGGGTAGGGAATGATGAAAAATAATAGTGGACGTGTGCTAAGCATACAGCACAGAAGGAAACGCTCGATTATGCAAGAGCCCCCGCATAAGTCGCCTTTAACGAAACAAAAGCAGTGGGATACTGCAGGTTTATTCTTGGTTTCTTCATTGTCCCTTGAGCAGAAGATGCACATCTGCACAGGGGTTAACAGTACACTACAAACTGATTTATCAGGTCAATGATATTTGCATAAATATGAAAACCACATCTGTGACCATTTGAAGAATTTGTGTTTCCATTTAATTTCTCCTGAAAGGTAGTCGTGTATTTGCGCAGGTAAATAGACTATAAAACTAAATCTAAACACTGCTTGCCTTGTTAGGTTGATTGGTATAAAACATAATGATATATTTCAGCGGTTATTATATAACCGCTTTCAGATCGGAACATCAACTTTGCATTCAGAAAGTTATGAATGATTGAACATATCTTTACATCAATTTATCGGTGAAGAATTGTGCTTAAGTCGCTGTTTTGTAAAACCTGATTAACTAGAACATTTTATATAAATCTTAAGAATGGAATATGTTGTGCAAGTACGGTGGGTTGATTGGCGTATTGTATAGACACAAAAAGTTTCAAAATCCCATGTTCTTATTACCTCGTAGTTCAATATTGTATAAGATGAATGCA
>NW_018484029.1:0-2796 GCF_002113885.1 Mizuhopecten yessoensis
GATAATTGGAGACTCCAGGCGACATTTTCTTCATTAAGTTACGTTCGCTCTCTATCCTTCGGGCTTGGCTAGCTAAAGGACGAACCGGGGTCATATTTCCCAAAATAATTAAATCCATAACTACACTAAATGCTAAAAAATATAAATCCAAGTGTTATATCACATGGTGTGACTAATTATAACCTGGCCTCGATTATATTATTGTTGCACGTTAGACGCAAAAACATATGGTATTAATAATCACTACAGATACCAAATAAGTAAGTTAGCATGTATTTAGAAAATAGATTTTGTCCATTGAAGCGTCACCAGTGGTACAAAAGTCAAAAGAATGAAAAAGAATAGAAATCCATTTCAAAACCGCTCAGCAAAAAGCGAAGGACGATTATCAAACCCTTCAAAACGTTTTAAACCAATAAAATACATTTAAGAAAAAGAAAATCCCAAACAAATTAAGGTGTTTTTACTACATTTTGCGAATGCAAATAATTGTTCTTTATAAATGAAATGGTCTGTTCTCAGAAATACAATACAGAGATCGATACCTAACGGAACATATCACCTGATTATAACCCTTATAGATAGGAACAATATTGATCATTAAGGTGACTGTTTGTAACGCAGTACGTCATGGCCTTGGTGTCCTCTTTGTATATATTAAGATCACGGGAATGATGAGAGCGGTTCGTTCCTATTCCGACAAGATTAACGTGTCTCCCTATTAAAACCCCCATATATATATATGCATTAGGATTACCAGAATATGACCACTGATGCGGTGGTTCTTGATCAGTGACAAAACCTAGGCATATTTTTTTCTTCAAAATATCGTCAACAGTTCAGATGTTAGATTGAAAGATTTCTTACTTTTGATATTTGACTTAAGGAAAAGGAACGCAGGGAAGGATCTCGTCTGAATGGGATTGTCACTGATTCTAACAGAGTCCGTCAGTTTCACATACAGATATATCGACGATGTGCTGTCTTGGAATAACAAGAAAGTCATTGACCACATCGATGGTATATACCCTCCAGAGGTTGAAATCAATGACACCACATACTCTTCAACTTCAGACGCTTTCCTCGACATACATTTACAACATGGTTTACAGGGACGGCTAACTACTAAACTGTACGATAAGCGGGACGGCTTTCCATTCGTGAACTTTCCATTTCTTGATAACAACACCCCTACTTCCCATGTGTTTACATATCGCAGTTGGTTCGGTACTCAAGAGCTCGCTCCAAATATCAAGACTTCCGTGATACTGTAGATGTCGACTGGTGACGGACATACATACACGATAGGGTTTGCAAGGATACAGGTCAGACTGATGCAGTTTCATGGTCAGATCTTTATCTTTTTGTGATATGGAGGTCGATGTTTGTATTATGCTCATTAGGGTGCCTTGTGGTTTTGTGGCATTACTTGGATTCGACTTAAATTCTAACGGTGTGTTTAAACGATGAAGCAGAAAACGTTTAACCTTCCTGAACACCTTGTCTTATTCTTCTTGTATTTTTTACAAGGGTATCCGTGTAAAATTTCCGTTGTTCATAGCTTGCCTTTTATCCCTGTAGTTCCCGTCAGTGTCTTTGAATGTCGACTTCAGTTCAGATTGTGTTGACGATGTGGTACATTTTATCTATTTTTATGAATCCCGGTAAGTTTAGCTAACGGCACATCTAACTCTGGTCCTTGTTATAATGTGAACGACGACGCACCCTACAAACGAAGATGTTATCTCTTTCTGCACTCAAACACACACCGTTCCCCGATATAAAACCTCTGTTCTGAAATCATATCTATGAGGTATGGTAATGACCCTACAGTGAGTAATGCTAATATTACCGCACGGGTAATCGTTGTCAACATATTCCATCTGAAGTTAAATTGATTTATTATCATGTTTGCGTATTTTGTTTTTGTTTTTTTGTTCCGCTGTTTGACCACGGATGTTTATGTATATCCTACATCACTGTGAAATAAATATCATTTCAAAAAGAGTTCAGAGATTCGTAGGGAAAGGTCGATAAATTAATTCTTCGTAATTTCCGTTCTCTTGTGCCATTTTTTACCTAATATGCAAAAGAACGATATTTGAGAAATATCAAATAAACATGAAAATAATAAATAAAAAGGAGTAAAACGTTTAAGCCTTCATTGGTTTTATCGTAGAAACCTTAAGAGAATACAAAAGTTATATATCCCGTGCCATATCGATTTCGGCAACGTAATTTTGTTCGAAATGTTCATTTGTTGTTAAAGAAGGATGGTCGTCATGTGTGAGAGTGACTACCCTCTAGTGTTGAAGCGCTCCGGGTTGCCGGCCAAATCCCATTGGAAATCGAGCAAAACCAAATGCAACTCTGTCTCACATTTATAGACTTAAGCCCATAGTGAACGGCAGTTTGCACAAAGGACCTTTGGGTATATTGACATCAGAGTACCTAGCAACGACCTCAACAGTCCAGAACTTATAATGACGTCACAAAGAGTCTCTGCCGAACGGAGGTTCTAGTGCGGTGATCCAACACAACAACCGCTCGCGAATCGGCAGTAATGCTATATCAGAAGGACTATCAGGAGCTGGCGTAGCTGGCGGCGGCTCAGTACCTCACTTCCGGTCCAGGCTTAGTGCTGCTATACGACTAGTGTTAGGTTAAGGCAAACAGTATAGGCCTAGGAGCCGTCCTACAAAAAACAGATTTATACATTAAATACATATCGGACAGACGGCTCCTTCTCTGTCTGTCTCCCTCTTCTATCCCTTCACTCCATACTTTATCCCTTCT
>NW_018484030.1:0-2796 GCF_002113885.1 Mizuhopecten yessoensis
CTATTCACTGATCAGTCCGTTGAACTAGAACTTGTGTAATGCACTTCTTAAGTTGGCCTCAGTTGATATCAAGATCGCATAATGTCAATAGTATATCCTCGACTTAACATATCCTGGTAGCAATTTGAAATATAATATATTGTTCTTATCATAGAATAATGTATCAGCTTTTTAAAGTACTGTTTGCCGGTTAATTTTCGCTGCAGTTTAATTTTCGCCTTTTCCATCCTCTGTAATTAGGGTGAATTTATCATCGAACATTACACACAGCGAACCTACTAAAACACATAATATAAATAGTAATTAAACGGCAAATTTAAAACGTTGCGAATATGGATTCTACAGGCGAAGGGCGAAAATGTCCCAGTATAAAGTATATTTACGGATATTAACATAAAACCGTGTTTACACGTAGACGCATACATGTGACAAGAAGCGTACTCGATGAAGCCATATGCTTAGTTTACCATTAGTACAGTTTTATACGTAGCTTACACACTCAACTACAATTCCTTGATAAAATGTTTACTGAGAAATATGCTTGTACAAACAATTAAAAATAATTACACAATTCACCCGTTGATATTCCAACTAGGCATGAATGATAATTGTAATCAAAACAAATGTTCGTTTTCCTTAAGCAAACCTGTTTTTTATATTCAACATTTTCCGATTGTATTGAAGATGATTTTACATGAACAACATGTTTGCTATATTCTATTGCGTGTCACTTAACGGCCCTGCTGAACTTTGCATAACATTCCAGTAAACGTGTTCTCTTCTCACTTCGTTGATCATGTCATACGACTGTGTTAAACTAACCTTGTTAGGATAACACTTTCATTTGCATCAATTTGTATGTTTCTTGATTTGGCGGTGAACTGTTTATTTAGATAGGATGCAGTTTGCATAAACGATAACGTGAACCGTTAAACCATTATCAGAATATTAATAAATTACCTGATGTGTTGCATTTGAATTGTTCAAAGTCTCTCAGAAACTGCCATGAATATAATATGTCTTGTTCTCATTACAGAAAGGACATCATTTTGCACACCCTCTGCCGGTACTCGTCTTTATACACGGAGGCTCGTATTACACGGGTATGGGCGCCATCTTCGATGGAAGTGCTCTCGCGGCGCAAGACATTGTGGTTGTTTCAATCAACTACAGGATTGGAGCGCTTGGTAAGTTCGTAGTTTAATCACTTTGTGAAATAGATGACACACTAGGTAAAAAAGTCTAAGAAATATGATATGATATTGAAACACGTTTGAAGTCCCAGTCGAGTTGAGTTCGGTCACAAGAGTACAAAGCGATTAGGAACGTTTGCCTCGGTGTTGATTATTTTCAATTTGAGCCTACGTAAATTGTACAACGCGGCGAGACTTAAACGTGACATTAAGCCTTTGATGTGCAGCCATTGTATAATATGGATTGTGTCTGGCACGAATTCCAGAATTTGTATATACAATGTACCACTTCACTGCAATTAGCAGCATCGAGGAAAACATTCAGCTGATCATTGGATTTTCTTTTCCATCATTATGTTCTACTTTAATGTGGACTGTTCCGAATGTCAACAAAACTATTCCTGCAGTGTCAAGTGATGGCCCCCAAGAGATGTCATTCGACTATCTTCGATATATTTAAACGTTTATGGGTACACGTGTCAGTCGATCAGCAGCCAGGGCGGCCATCTTGAATCCTTACATTAAAAACAAAACTCTTGATTGATCTGAGGTTTATTTCTTTACCACTTCAATAAAATATGAACGAATTAAAAAAAATAGTACTACCAAATTTTGCAGGGACAATCACATGTGTGTATGTTACGTCCATCTTCCAAGAAACAAGGCGGTAGACACTGCTGGTGGCTTTCTTGGTCCACGAGCCTGGATAGCCATTTTTATTTGAAATTAACCAGTACTCTTGTTACTTTTGTGAAGGTCATACAATGAATGGTTTTTACGCAACTGCCCTTGTATTTTACGGTACTTATGACGAATTTGGGTTGTGTTCCAATAAGTCCCTAGTATCACCGACGTGTTCTAGAAGGACGGAACAGCTGAATGGTGCAGTGTTATTTACTTGTGGCATACTGTAACGATGACCAAATGTTACAGGTGCAAGCATGTGTGTGTGTAGCTCACGTTTATCTTTTACTTCACGCGAAGCATGTCTTAAGGTATGGCAAATATATTGTTTGACGTGTATTTCATGTACAACAAGATACATGTTCGACCGGTTCGGTATTATTTTAGACATGCATGTTAAAAGTAAGCATCAGCAAAGGTCTTAGATATTTCATATCCAACAATGCAATGGGATTAAGCGGATGTACATCTTAGTTCTTTTAATATAATATTTATGTATGTCCTTTATGACGCTCAAAGCATTTGTATGGTTTGCTCATGAAGGTTTCCTTGCCACTGGTGATGCCGACCTACCGGGGAACTATGGGATGCTGGATATCATCGCCGCCCTGCAATGGACACGGGACAACATTGCTTATTTCCATGGCGACCCTGACCTCGTCACCATAGACGGTCACAGCGCCGGCGGATCCAGTGCAGGACTAGTAATGATGTCTCCGTTAGCTAAAGGTACAGCAGCATATGGCCATCAGTTTGGATGATTGATATTCATGTATGTTCATGTCTTTAAACAGTTTTAGTACTTTTTATATTTCAGTTTTTGTGTCACCTGCGAAAAGCTGGTGACACAGAGGTATTGCGATGTCGGCGTCGGCGGCGTCGTCCGCACAGAGGTTTTCGTGTGATAACTTGAGTTTCC
>NW_018484031.1:0-2796 GCF_002113885.1 Mizuhopecten yessoensis
CTATATAAATGATGTATATTATAATTATTATTATAGCAACTACCATTTTAAGGACTTCGGTAAGTACCGGCTATGGGCCTCAAACCATTGCCTACCCTGCATGGGTGAAAGTTCAATATGCAGGCCAAAAGTGAGTTATTGCCAAGTAAGTTACCAGAAAGAAAATATTTCGTTTGTGTTCAGGTTGAAGAATATGCTACCTTACTAAACTGTACCTCTGATTTGTGATCGAGTGACCTCCTTTGAAATTTTCAAACAATCATTTTTTAATTTAAATATTGAAGTTCTAAAAACAAGTGTAAGTAAAGATAGTTCCATATTTTCACACTATGATTTGCAGCTACCGACCTTCAAATGTTAAGTTTTTATTGTCTTAAGAAGAACTGTTCGCTTGTTTTCAATGCCTGAATAGGAATATATTTTACAAGTGTCTTTGTGTGAAATTCGTTTTGAAATTAGCTGCATGCCATGGCAAGATAGTATACACCCTCAAGTCAATCAGATTCAGTCTGGCTAGAACCTTGCGTCCAATCTCTAAGTTCTAATCACTGATACACCACAACAACATTGACCATGACACTCCAGGGCCTTATTAACTTACCCCGTGAAATGTTCCAACGTCACATAAGCAGCATCCCTACAATTTCAAAAATGTAGTTTTTAGAAAATTAGGAAATTACTACCAAAGTAAATGATTATAAACATGACACAGAATTACGCGACAAAATAATTAGACTTCTATATTTATTAGGAAACAAGATTTTGGTGATCTCCCCGAAGAAGCTGTGTTACATTGTAGCTTGTATGCTGGTCAAGGTTTTGCGGACTCGCTACACCACTTTCGTGTGTTTCCTGGTGCCTCGCTAAGCAACATCACACTTCTGGGTTTAGTATTGAGCGTTCGTAATGGCTTCTGTCTTTAGGCCTAGAAACATCGAAGTCGTTAAAAATGAAATTGCTATTCCCTGCTTAACAAGCAGCATTTACGGTTATCGCAACAACCGGTTTACCTGTTATTAGTATACTGTGACCAGGTAGTATACTTTGTTGGGTGCCTTTGGTATGATATTTCAGTGACGTACAATGTAGCACTCTAAAGTTAGCATCAGTTCCGGGCTATCGCAGGGAGGCAAATACACAACATACCCTGCCTCAACCACACTTACATTATACACATGGAGGCACGTAGTTAAATGACCCTAGTTGTAAATAGGACGTTAAACAACATAAAACCAATCCAAACCACCCGCAACATATATAATGTCATATGAAACCGGTGTTCACAAAAACAAAATCACTGGAATGTCGTAATCTTGACATAACAGCTTACTATTCCACCTGGACACGTTATTCTGACGAGCTAAATAGTGGTGCCTTGGCAGACACCACATAAAGGTCAGTTAGGAGAGAAAAAAGGCAAAGCGCGCGCCTGAGCAAAACTGAGGAACCCAAGCAGAGTTAAATTTGTAACGGTTTTATTTTGTTTTACGTCCTTTCAACCTAAGGTCATTTAAGGACTTGCCTCATGTTATAAGATGTTTAAATACACGATATCGAGATGAACGCATCCACATAATTGTACTTGCTTCGGGATCGTTTTGGTTCAGTGTATTGTGTATATTTTCCGTGTATATGATTTTGTCGACCATAGTTTGGCCTTTATGACTTTCCTCTGTTGATGGGCCGTCAAGAATGTAATAATAACTTTGTAAAAGTTAGAACTGAACATACCTCCCCCAAAAAACACAAAAACTACAATAAAAACCATTTTTTGTTGCATATGATGACACGATGTCGAAACTTGTACCTTTATAACTTTCCTGTAAATGTTCATTCCCTTCAGGAGCGGGGTTTGGCTCCGGAAAACATTACCATTATATCACTATCATATAAGAGTTATTAGAACTAACCGGATTCCATATAGATATTATCGCTATTTATAAAAAGTTAGAGGCTTTTTTATCTCAATTAAAACGCAAACACGTTTACCTAATTGCATTTTCGTGTTCGTGTTGATTATAAACCATGCAATAAATAATACTTTTCGGGCAATAAGGCAATAAATGAGCATTTCTCTATGAAGTTGGCGGCAGTTTGCTTACATTTTGGAATGTCCGGTGAACTGTCGAGTTTTCGATTATTATCCATTGCTGTCACGTCATTCACCTCAACCTGGCGTCTGGATATGACAGGAAGTAAATATTGACGCAACCCTATAAAATCCTTATCATTGAGTATACAGTCATGCGCACATTGTCATTAGAAATAGGCCGGCGGTAAATTTTTAAAGATGGTGCCTGGATAACACATAGTCTGTCCATTTTGGAAAATATTTGAATCTAAATTACAACTTACAATTGAAACCAATATTGGAAAAACGTTTTGAATAAACAAAGGAACCGTGCATTAAAATAGACTAGGATAATTAAAAAAAATAATGATTTTAGGGGAGATAGCTCTAGTGCAAATATCGCACTTCATGTGGAAGGCTGCATGCTTATCATTTTCAAGATTTAAATATTTTTAGTTTATTTTTTGAGAGAACAGCGAATGTTAAGATAATATGAAGGAACTTTCACGTGTTTTGTTATTTGTTTGATGTTGGACGTTTGCGCAATGGGGGCCGCAGTGGCCATGTGGTTAAGGCATCTGACATTCTGCTACCACTAACCCTCCACCAACTGGTCGTGGGTTCGAGGCCTACGTGGGGCAGTTGCGAGGAACTGGCTGTATGTCGTTGGTTTTTCTTCAGGAACTCCGGCTTCCTCCACCACCAAAACCTGGCACATCCTTAAA
>NW_018484032.1:0-2796 GCF_002113885.1 Mizuhopecten yessoensis
AGACTCAGGTGACCGTTAAGGCCCATGGGCCTCTTGTTTTTTTATTTTAGGGTGGGGGAGTTGACTTTTCAGCCGATGTTTTGTCTCGTGAACATTTTACAATAATGGCATTGTAGTTTTGTGGTCAGTCTTTACCAATGTCTTCCTAATTTAGTTCACCAAACTTTTTGTTGATTATGACAATGTTGGTTCAGATCGTTTGAAATGTACAAATCTAAAGCAGAACGTGTATTGATAGGGATGGTCATCTCGACAAACAATTTCAGCTCAAGTGTTTCTTACACTTCATAAGAACTTGTTTTTTTAACGAGAGAACAAGGAAGCTGAGTTTTCAATTATGGTCTACAATGTTTATTTTTTACCAACATTTGTATATTTTGTTACTTCCCTGAAGGAAGTCTGCTCTAAACCTGTTTATCATATTGTTATAATTATGACTCACTATTACTGGGACACAAGTTTCTTGTTAACACATTAGTATATATATTGAGTGCTTAAAAATTGGGTGCACTTAAAAGAAGTTGTAATTTTGCGTATCATAATAGAAGTACATCATATTGTTGTATTTCTTTATTTTCAAATGATCCATAGGTCATTTCAGCCATCAGCCACTCAAATTATAGCTCTGTATGTATACTGAGTTGTATATAATTATGTTAATCAATATTTAGAACAGGTGAAAATAGATTATATTATCACTTAATTTTGTAGACATATTTTGTATCCATGTGTTGAACTCAGATGTCATTGTTTTACTCATGACTATTATCTCCTCATTTAGGGTCACAAATCGCTGACTGTCACAAACACTAAAGGTCACGGTAAATTATGATATTCACATTTCCTCTGCATCCTCCTATTGCAATGCGTAGAGAGAATACAATACGTATCATGACGCATTTACACTATCTGGTAAGGTGAAGTCGCCGATCTGACTGTGACAATACTGACTTTACTGGTCCAAGAACTTAGAGAATTGACATCAGGAGCGTGAAATACCTAAATATAGCAAAAGTATCATTTCAAAATGTAAATGTATACAGTAGAACAAACTGTGTTATGATCCTATTACAAGCTGTACTTTTGCTGACAAATTGTCATTATAAACAAAAGGTTCTGCTAGGCTTAATGAAATTTGTCAGCAATATTGATGCATGTTGTACACCATAAGACAAATTTGACTAAAACATTCATTGCTTATTAATATACCTCTGCTTAGGGTCTGGTCATCTCATTGGTTCGTGTGTGTCACTGTTAACATAACATATCCCATACCCTGTCAGTAATACTGACTGCATACGAGTTCAGCGCTGGCTCTGACGTCACAGGAAACAGACCTAATAACGTGACTGTGATGTCATACCACTAGGTTATAGAATCGCCTTACAAGATTGACATCCATTCTTTTGAAATGAAGGTGTCCTATCACGATAGCGTTGTGTCAACATGATTCCAAATAAAATCGTAGACTCTTGCAGGTCCAATGACATGACAATTTGTTATGGGCTTTTTCTGATAAGATATGATATCTAATATCTGGTTGTGGAGATTGTATCTCATCTAGGCCAAGCCTCAACAAATAAGACTTCCTAATCCAAATTAATATGATAGTCATTTACCATTCTATATGGATATTTAAGTATTATCAATAAAAAACAGTTATATAGATTACAAATCATTATAATTTATATTATAAACACAATCTATCAAAGGATATTGTCAGGATAGATCTGTTAAAATGTTTTGCAATAAATGTTTATGTATACTATTATAGATATTTTTTGCTTCAGCATCATCAACTATTGAAGTGACTTTTTAGTTGCTGTTTAAATTTATTGATGAAGAATACGTTTATCTCTATATATTAAATATTTAAATGAATACGTTATACTCGCTTATGATATATGTCTGTAAGCTTTATCTGATAAAGTGAAATTGTTGGTGCAGTGCATAAATATTTATCTATAATTTATGTTTTCATAGTCTTGATGAAATGTTTCCCAAATGTTTCAGATTTTATGTATAAAAAATGTGTGAAGTACGGTACGGTACCAGGCATCTGAATACAAACATGTACGTTAAAAGGATTTTACAACTACACATTCTCATGATTAAGTTTTCACAATTATGATCTTGATACTAATAGATTGTGAGTAGGTACATGTACTTAAATAGACATTACGGTGAGTTTATTATAGGTAATAAAATCTGCCCTAATTGTCTGACCACTTCGTATTGAGGTATAATCACTGTATCTCCACTGTGGTTAAGTACTGGATACCTACATAACAGTACTGTGGCGGTGCTGACTGTTAATTAAGAACATCAAAAGACCACATTTGAACCACAAGATTAACAAAAAAGAACAGGATTTGCTATTACATCACAAAGTATAAAATCTACCCAAGGATCATTCTACATCTGTGTTCAAAGAAATGTCCCTAAGTACTGTTTGTCCTTGTGGGTCGTTTAAGAAACATATTTAGTTTGTGTTAACTTTCCTTGGGACATTTGTTAATTTCTGATATTAGATCCTTATCATCTTTATAAAAAAATGTTGAATGAAACTGATTGAACTGAAAGTTTCAAGGTAATGGAGATTGTAATCTTGTGTGTAAGCTGGCATGGTGGTGATCTGGGGAGCTGGGAGGCTCAAATTCTACTTAAGTATAAAAAAAGTATGATCATTTTAGGATAAACCTTAATTATTATTTTTTTAAATATGGAAGATTTGAATTACACTTGGTGCAGTCATACATGTCTCACAGTACACATGTAAGTGGGGCCGCGGTGGTT
>NW_018484033.1:0-2798 GCF_002113885.1 Mizuhopecten yessoensis
GTAAATAAACATTGACAAACCGGAGGACACAGTGGATGTGGTACGAGGTTGGTTATTTTACATTATGTGGATAAACATACATTATCTGGAGGCCCAGTGGATGTAGTTTCGGGTCGGTGATCTTCCGGAGGAAGAGATGTGATACGTTGGTGTTTTGTAATGCTTGACTGTACAATTTGGTATTGTCTTTGGTGACGCAAGACAGTATAGATGGTATTCGGTAACACCAGGCAGTAGAAGGTCGCATTATTTAACGCTAGACTGTAGAAGATGGTGTGTGGAAGTTAGTATTCTGTAAAACTAGACGACAGACGTTTGTACTTTGTAACACTTCACGGCAGAAGTTGGTGTTTTATACCACAAGACCGTGACGTTGATGTTTTATATTATTAGACAGCAGACGTTCATATTTTGTAACAATCGACAGTGGACATTCGTGTTTTCTTACACTCGACTGTTTAAGTTGGTATTCTGTAGTATTTAAAAGTAAATATTCGCATTTTGTAATACATGACAGTAGATGTTGGTATTTTATAACACTTAACAGAAGATGATTGTATTCTGTAATACTAGACAGTGGATGTTGGTATTCTGTAGTATTTAAAAGTAAATATTCGTATTCTGTAATACGAAACAGTAGAGGTTGGTATTTAATAACACTAAACATTTGAAGATTGTATTCTGTAATACTAGACAGTAAATGTTTTTCTTTTTATAATACTTAACAGTAGAAGATTGTATTCTGTAATACTAGACAGTAGATGGTTTTTTTCATAATACTAAACAGTAGAAGATTGTATTCTGTAATACATGACAGTAAATGTTGGTTTTGTATAACACTAAACAGTTGAAGATTGTATTCTGTAATACAAGACAGTAGATGTTGGGTTTCCGTAGTTTTTAAAAGTAAAGATTTGTATTTTGTAATACTAGACAGTAGATGTTGGTATTTTATAACACTAACAGTAAAAGATTGTATTCTGTAGTACATGACAGTAGATGTTGGTATTTTATAACACTAGACAAGAGGACATGCACAGAATATCAGAAAATAGCATTGCAGCATGATATTCGGAAATATTCATTTAGCTTTAAGGTTGTTGAAATCTTGAACAGTCTCTCCGAATATGTTATTTCATCGCCAACGATTAAGGATTTTGAAATTAATCTTGATACTCGTTGGAAAAATCTTAAACCGAAATACAATCATTTGGCCGGCCATAACGAAATCTCATGAAATGACAATTAATGATTAATATTTTCTAAATACGCTACAAATATGTTAAGATATGGATATAGAGGCAGAGTATCTGCCCCTTTCCATTTTTTATCCTATTGTATTGAATCCTATTGTAGACTGTAGAATTTGTTATTCTTGTTAACTAGACAGTAGATGTTCGTATTCTTTATTATGATAAACAAGACAGTAGAGGTTGGTATTCTTTGTTTTGTAATACTAGGCAGAAGAGGTTGGAATTTTTGTTCTGTAAAACTAGGCAGAAGAGATTGGTATTGTTTATTCTGTTGTACTAGACAGTAAAGGTTGGTATTCTTTATTCTGTTATACTAGACAGAAGAGGATGGTATTCTTTATTCTGTTATACTAGACAATAGATGTTCGTATTCATTCATTCTGTTTAACTTGACAGTAGAGGTTGGTATTCTTTTGTCTGTTTATACTAGACAGTAGAGGTTGGTATTCTTTATTCCGTATTTCTAGACAGTAGCAGTCGGTAAGAATAGAGAGTAAAAGTTAGAATGGGGTGAAAAAAGACAGTAGAAGTTGATGTTTCACTCTGATTATGTTTTTACCTGTGAAATATTGAAAATTATTCAGTCTATAAAAGAATATCGTAGCATATCGGTAAGCTACCCAGGCTTTGACATATGGACCGTGACATATTGGTCAAATCAGCAAAAGTTATTTTTTACTAGTGAAAAATATCACTTTTGCTGATTTGACCGATTAAAACACTGATTACAAACTACTATGAGAAAAATAACAAGTAGGCTATTTATAAAAGCATTGTTAGCTTAACGATACGCAGAGGCCTCCAGAAAATCCGTCTAAGACATCCGCTTTTTCTACTGTCAAGAATAATCAGATATGTTACCTATCATAGGGGAACTATTCTCTTGGGATCCCACCGTGTAATTCCATAGTACCTTTCATTTTAAGGAAGCCAGCAGACTATGAAGGTCAGTGATTCTGACTGTTTGATCGGAGGAATCGTATGTCAAATGAAACACGGTGCCAGGGTCCAAAAGTACCAAATTAGTCTAAGTGACTGACATGGGGAACCATAGTCATCTCTCACAGTGTTTGACTATAACTTACAAAGAAGGTGGTGTTGATATTTGATTATCAAGATAAATGGTGTCATAACTCTGCATTTTTCCACTCCCCACCATTTGAGATTTGGAGCTTATCAACAGCGCAAAGAGATCTGAGTTGATATGATGAAACTTTTATTAAATAATTACATTACGATAGTTATTTGGCATACTTTACCAAAAATATGAGCTAAAATACATACTTTATTAATAAAGTTATTATTTGGAATGCAAGTATGAGTTTTTACATTTTATTAAAATATTTGCTGAGAGGACCATATCTATCGCGTAGGGCTGTCTAGATATGCTAATGGTTAAAGGATCCAGATAAAGTATTTTCAACTTGATGTGTCGCTTCGCATTCCGGATCAGGTGTTTGTAAAAGAAATGTAATAAACACATGACCACCCTGGTATGAGTGTAATAACACCCATTACATACGTTGTGTTATGAACTTACGTGTA
>NW_018484034.1:0-2799 GCF_002113885.1 Mizuhopecten yessoensis
AAAAAAAAAAAAAAAAAAAAAAAAAATGAAAATGTGTATGAGTGTTATTGTTGTTGTCTTGAAGGAATAGCATCGGTTATTTTACTTATTTTCAAACATACGTACGCGGTTGAAATTTTCATTACTAGCATTTGAACTACAATGCCGTGTCTTTCATGTTACGCCTTCTTTTCCATTGGATTCCATGTTAATTTCCTTTTTTTCTCTCAAAACAATTTCGTGACTTCGTTTGACCTCTTATTACAATAAAATTTGACATCATGATAGAAACTTGTCCAGTGTTGCCTCTGGAAATCTCATCCCAGCACAATAGTAATGATTTAACGTCATTCTCATAGATACAATGTTAAATTTGCCTTAGAATGTTTTTGCAAAGTAACCCATCAAAGTTCGATTTTTATGAAACGGATAATTATATCATTACATTGTATCACCAAAGAAAGCAGACTAAGTATATCATTTGTTTTCTTCTATATTAGCATAGTGTATCCATAATTTGATATCTGTTCATTGGTAAAAACGAGTTTTCTTTTCTAAGTTACATCACCCTATTGCTTCTTTGAACGAAATTAGTTTTCGTCTCACATTAATTTAAATCAAGATCAGAACAAAACAGTATGAGAGACGATTACAAGTTCGTTATGAAGAATTGATCAAGGAGTTCAAGCCTGTATGTTTGTTTTGACTTCAGATGACCTTATAGAATTATGGAATACATTTTAAAAGTAAAATCGTAAACAACCAATAATATTCTTTCTACTAGGTCTACTCTCTCTAGCTATCTTACCGACAGCTGACATTCCTATGGTTACTTTAAAGTCTGATTAAAACTAAAAGAGCAAAATCACCATTAACCCGTTGGTATCAAAAAGGCAAGGTGAAACCTTAAAAGCATTATGGTATACTTTCCTATTAGCTTTTTGTCATCGGGATATCAACGTCAAATTTCTGATGGTTAACTTACATTGTAAGGTATATAATAATATTCACCGTCCTTGTTTCTAATTTTAAATAACATGTGTGTTACGTTCATCTTTCAGGAAACAAGGCGGTAGACTCTACTGATGGGTGTTTTAGTCCCCGAGGTTTACTGTAACCTTGATGACCAATATGATCTCTTTTGAGTAGAGGAATGGTTCATGATATACACAATTTACAGATTATTTGATATGAAATTAACCAGCACTCCTCTAAAATCATGATCAAGGGATTTGATGCAACTGCCCTTCTGCTTCAATATTAATTTAGACAATTTTGATTTCCAACTTTGTTGCCCCTAGCACCAGTGATGAGTCCTACATGTAGACGGACGAAACAGCTGTATGGTGCAGTGTTATTTATTTTCCCATAATGTATATTTTACCAATTTCTAATTGGCCAATCACCTGTGTGTGTATATTACGTTCATCTTAGTCTTGATCCATTTTTCTTCAACCTCGACTTATTCTTTATAAATCTTAGAAAATAATCGATGATATTTTTGCCTTAAAACAAAACACAAAATAATAAGGCTTTATTTAGCAATAACTAGAAACTGAAATTAACATTTATTTCAAATTTCACGACTAGCTTAAAAAGTGACAAATGCATAGCACGCAAAAGTTTCCAAATCTGTTCAAGCTACGATTTTGAAATTATTTAGGACTCAGTTGAATGCAACAAAGAAGCAAACATTACGTGTCAATCACAACTATTGATTTGTGATATAAACACAGTCACAGGTGAAAAGAATCAGGTTGTGTTTCCGAGAGTCATCGATAACAAGGTTTTGATAATTAACCCTACTACCTTAAGTAATATCTGTTAAAGGCTATTCACAGAATATAATCACCTTTTGGCCTTTTTGGTTTTTCACTTGAATATTGTTTTAACCCTGTCACATTGAAAACGAGTCAAAGCTGTTCATTTGAACAAATTAGATATTCCTTCATCTCATTACGCTACTTGCCAAAGTTCATCGCCCTAGGCCCCTTAGTTACGGACAGGAAGTCGTTTATATGTTTTACAAGGTTGAACTCTTTTATATTGAAAGTGGTTATCATGGTCATTCATTGACCAAAGCATACTGGCCAGATGTCAAGCATTTTGGTCATTCAAAACTTATTTACGGGTTTAAGAAATTTAATCACAGTGACCTTGAAAGTCTGTCAATGTCATTCAAATAAATTAACGCGATAGCCATTTATGTCAGCATGCTTCTTCCAGAACTTCCAAACCCTAGACGTCTTTGTTATTCAGGATGAATCATTAAAAGAACTTTACAGAATGACCCCAGTTACCTTGAACGTGGGTCAAGGTCGTTACTTTGAAAGAACTTGATATCACTTTATCTAAGCATTGCACCGGCCAAATTTCATCACCGATAACCTCCCAGTTATTTAGGAGAAGTTAATAAATTTTACCTGTATGGCCCTGAAATGGGGTTCATGTCATCCATATACACTTTGAAAGTACTTTTTCATGAAACATGTGTTATTCAATGCAAACAGATTAAAACATGTTTCCAGCACACACGTATGTATGTACACACTTCGAGATGATTAGCCAGATGGCATAAGTCCAGTAGTAAGCGCCTGATAAGGCGGCTACTGAAAATTCTGCAAAACTATCTGTGTTGAAATATTGTGTTGATTGAGTGAATTATATGCCTATATATTGTAAAACACTCCTGGTTGATTAATTTTTGTATATGTAGTAAGGGTGCAATATCAAATGTTGTATAGATATATATATGTATATATTAGGGTACTGGATAGGGCAAGTCTGCTTGTATACAAAGTCAGACCCCAAACACAAAGG
>NW_018484035.1:0-2800 GCF_002113885.1 Mizuhopecten yessoensis
TTTAAAGAATTTTGTATTTAAATAACTATAAATAATTTTTGTATGAATATATGTAAGGTTCTCATATATTTACATTTGTATTGTAAAAACACGTGTTCGTGGTTGTATCAATGTATTGATAGTCAATATGCTTTGAAAAATTGCTGATTGTATTCTGTATGAAAGATACCTCCATTAAGGGTAAGGTTACTGTTACTTTAACATGACATGTTACCAATTTCAACCTTATAACACAAACTGAGCTGTAAAACATAAGTTAGTATATACTTATAAAATAACGTCGAAATACAAAATAAATGTAAACATTTAAAAAATATACAATGTATATATATGCACACCACATACTACTATAAATGCACTACATATCTATCTATCTATCTCATATATCAATATATCATACATATGTATGCATGTCTAATGCATACGTGTACATAACAATTGCCCCTTGTTCAAAAAATAAATAAATCATAGTAGTAATTTCTAGTGTGTGATAAAGATATACCAAAATAAGGAGAAAAGGCTATCAAAAATGACTAGCCTACTAACAAATTCACATAAAATATCCTGACATACAGCTGTGTCGGTCTATAGCTTCTCTATAGAAGACACCTGAACATTTAACACCTTGGGCCCCTAAGTGACGAGAAAACATCCCAGGTACCCTACAAATGTATGTGTATACATGTAGCAGAGTGTCCCATATTTGTTTGTACACGTGTTGATTATTTCTAAATCATATTATATCGATTCACAAAATTATCGATCTAAATATATACGCTATCATACAGTTTATTAAATAAAGACTTTAAATCGACATCGTATGCATCGTTAAGTCGTGCTATCGCACACAGTTCGCCCGTCGTGCCAGCAATTGTGTGGAAGTTGCAATCGTCTATTATTATGTCGTTCGTACATGATGCGCACGTCGTACATACATGGTTCGCACACTTGGCACGCCGCACGACGTACATACATGGTTCGCACACTTGGCACGCCGCACGTCGTACATACATCGTTCGCACACTTGGCACACCGCACATCGTGCAACGTTGTGCGATCCCACAACTGTACAGTGATTTTATAGATGGGTTCTCGTCAGCAAGAACACATAAATACATGACTGAATACAAAAAACAAATATATAAGAATTCGGTGGTGATGGCAGACACACATTGTATAAATACTTCCTTATATACAAAAGATGATTGTTTTGTCCAAAATGCTCTTGTTTACGCCCTAATATTGCATGGGAATAATCCCTGACTTTTAGATTGCTAGTTTAAAATGCAATGTCACTCCAACATAACATATTCGAAAACAAGTAATGCTAAAAGATGACGGACTAGTTATCATTGGACATGGTTTTAATATCTTCAATATATAAAGAAAACAGATAAATAATTTTGATATCTTTTGATGAAATAACAATAATACCGATTATACTTATGATCATTGAAAAAACTTAAAAATATAAAGGTTTTTTTTCTGTAAAAAATCTTCCCAATGGGGATTACTGGATAATGAGATTCATAAATCTTTAAAACCTCTACGAATATTTCCATCCATGAGAATGATTAAGTTCTAGAATTTCTGGGTATGAAGAAATTGAAGATTGTTAAAGTTTAAGGTAATGTTACCCCTTTGGGCCACATCCCTAAGGAATCCGAGATTTGGGAACTATATAATTCCCAATGTTGGCTTGGTTTGAATATGGTAATGGCAGTTTCTTACAAAACGTTAGAATACTCGGTTAGTTTTCACAGAGGAACGAAAACATTAATTGTTTTATGGCGCACGATCGCATAAGAATAAATACAGATCGGTCGAAATGTGTCACATGAGCTCTTCTTGAAATATTTTCGCAAGTAACAAAAATAGTCTGGAGATCGAATAAATAAAAAATAAAAGACAAAACAGTCCGTTTTTAAATTGAATAATAAAGATGGTCCCTTATTTGTATTGAAGTTTAAAACTTCTTTGGATCAAAAATCAAATATCGTTGTTTTTTTAAATAAAAATTATATGAAAATGTATGTAAAAAAATGATTTGCTTGTCGATGTTCAATATTGATATATCAAAAGTAAAAAACAAATCAATCATATATTTTTGCTCATAACTAGATTAGTCCATCTGCCGCAAACATTTATATGGCTGCGGGAGAATGTGATTTTATGAAAAAAAAATCCTAAAATAATTGAACAAGGGACAACTGCAAATACAATATCTGGGTGGTCGTTACAAAATTTGTCTAAACTAGCACTCTATTGATTAATCAAACCTACATATTAATACAAATATATATTGCCCGATGCTGAAGCTGTCTATAATTCAAAGCCATGTCGATTAGCTATACCGGATACCGGTTCAGGTGCTGAACACGTTGCAGGCTTGTCATAATACTATAGTACTACTGAAAACGCATTGGTCTTCTTGTAGATTTGAATATTGTCTATGCATTCATTGAAAAAAACTTGATTCGTCTGATTTCTTCTGAACACAGGTACTATTACAGAGTTGCCATGTCAAGTCGGACACTGTCAATTTAATCATATAACTGTGTATCTGGTAAAGGGAGACATCTCGTTTAGCGCTGATTGGAATATCCGGTATATTAACTGACATTAACTCGTAAATGGCTAAAGAGTAGTTGACACATTTGTTAAAGAATACTCATTACATATTGGCATTACTGGGAGTAGCTGGTATATGATTTAGATTAGTTGGTACATGACTTAGAGAAGCTACTTCATAATGATAATAACAATAATAATAATTTGAGGTTCTTATATACCGCTTTAT
>NW_018484036.1:0-2801 GCF_002113885.1 Mizuhopecten yessoensis
CCTGCCGATAACGAGATATGGTGTGTACCTGTTTCTATTTACCTGTATTTCATTCAGGATAAGCAGGTCTGATGCATACCTGTATATATCTGTAGCTTTGAGCATCGTTAGTCACCACAGATATGTGATCAATACATTTATAATTTATTGATGAGTAATTCTAAGAAGCTTAACCAATTTTACATAACAATTATCAATTTTTAAACCTCTAATAATTCTTATAATAAGTTGAGGTTATAATTTACAGTAAGTTGGTACAAAGTTTCTTTTATGATATGTTTGAGGTTAAGCTTGTCAATCTTTAATCATGAGTAGTGAATGTCTATGTTTCTTTGAAAGCTGAGCTGGAGTGGGCTTGTTCTAGCTCATAGTTCAAATCTTAAGCTGTTTTTTAAACTTTAAAAGGAGAATTATTCTTGTGTTTAAATCTGTAAACCCCTTAGAAAAACATATTTCATGATCTAGGAAAACAAAACTTTAAAAGGAGAATTATTCTTGTTTAAATCTGTAAACCCCTTAGAAAAACATATTTCATGATCTAAGAAAACAAAACTTTGTTAAGGTTTTTTAATCTGAACTGAAAAACGGAGATTTGTTTTGATATTTTATCTTGAATTGATATTGGGGAAAGAGGGTCATGAGCTTGCAGTAAATCTTCGTTGTGATGTGTTCATTTAATTGCTCTTACATGTGTTAACGAACATAAATTATTTGTCAAATAAAACTCAACACACTGTTTTCAGAATACAGCTAACTGCAACTAGCACTATATATATATATTTATAATGGAAACTCGTAAAATAAAACAAAATAAACACATGCAGAACATAATCAGTCAATCAAACACACGCTTAAGTGAGCCGTTCCAGATTTCTTCCTAGTTATGTGGACAAAACAACCAGATCCTTGCCCAGCAAAGAAAATAAATCAAGAACAACTTCTAGTCCAGCATAAACTCAGGGGAGGGGAATATCCAACCTGTATCTCAGGTAAAGCATGTGTGCCTCGCACTTCGTCACATGATACACTCTGTACCCTACAAGCAGGCCACATGTGACCCTCACTATAACACAGTGACATTGATCAATGCAATTATGTAACTGTGTAACAGGACCTGATGAAGGCCTATTAAACAAAATGTCTAGCACAGGAGCTCCAGCAATGACATAATTAAGTAATCTAAAATACATGGAGGAGTCAAAATATAAAACATTCACAAGTCTTAAAACTCTTAAAGAAAGCTATTAAATTTTCAGAACGCTATTAAGGATTCCTGTCCCACTATACTATGGTATTGTCTCCTATTTACAGTACCTCCCCTGCTATTCTATTTGGAATAAACTTAATTGAATTGAAATAACACAGTTGGGCCAGGACACTTATCTATGGACCAGGTACGTAGCTCAGTCTGTTAGAGATTTGAAGTCTGGGGTTCAAATTTTGGTCTAGCCACGTTGACTTTCTTTTACATTCAGAACATTGTTGGTGATTATATATTTTTTTAATTTATATACTGATTATTTCTCACAAAAGGCCCCAAAGGTATGGTTTTCTTTTCAGAAATGATTTATCAAAGCAACATATCTAGATCTATAGCTCTATAGTTATACCAGGAAAAACCTCAGTTTCCAACACTTAGTAACAGGTTTTGACTGTGGTACGAGGTTCCTTAATACAGTTTTTGACTGTGGTACGAGGTTCCTTTATTTATTGCTTGTTCTTGTTTTACTGTTGTTGCATCTGATGTTGATGTAACTATAGTATAATTTATTACAAGCTGGTGCAGTATTATTAACATTGGTAATATTATACTGAATGTTCAGAATTTTAAACATGGTGTAGGGTTCCAGTTAAAATCCCAAGTTTATTGTGTTTATCATCGTTGAAAAATGCCACACCCACTAATTACCAGTGCACACATACAAGAGCATTGTATATATATCCTGTATTTATAGGATCAATAACAGCCTATCTTCTGTAAAGTGCTGATAAGGTCAGAAAAAAATATGTGTTTCCTGTAACATGTTGGACAAATTTAGGGAAGGAAGGTAGGTAACAAATTTTATTTTAACAAATAATTATATATGAGTTATACAGGAGAGTGATCTTGACTTTAACTGTGCTTCTTTGAAAATTGCCGTAAAAAGTTTAGAGTAGGCACAAAAAATAAGGGAAGGATTAATTTAGGGTTACCGAAAATGCCAAATATATTTAGTTTGCCCTAACAGTATTAGGACACAAGTTTTATCACAGAAACAAAATAATTAGAAAGAATAATGTCACAAAGAATTTGTTGGCATGTAATAAATAAACAAATGTTCCTAGTTTTGCAAAGTTATCCCCCCCTTATAATCGGCCATACCTAAGGACGGTATACCAAATTTGATAAATGCCTGTGTCTTGATGATATGTAAATGTACCGGTACACACAAGTAATGTAATGTAATATATAGTAGTAAGTACCATTATGTAGCTTGAATTGATAAAGGTATAACAGCTGGGCCGTTGGTATTTAAAGGTTTGTGTAGGTGGACACGTATTTATGTTTGGCCTTATATTAAATATGATTTCATATATATAGGTGGTCGAAAGGTGTTTACCGAGACCATATGTACCTAACCTGACCTTTAATTCACTAGGGTTAAATCAAAACTGATATTTAGGTTGACAATATAAAAAATAACAGATCCACCTGGTTAGTATTCAGTTAATCAAATACAGCCAGCATTTGCCTGGTCATACATGTATTTATCACATAATGTACTGTGTTATCCAGTGAATTAACCCATGTAATATGACCT
>NW_018484037.1:0-2802 GCF_002113885.1 Mizuhopecten yessoensis
TACAGGGAGTGAGAAAACAGAATTATTGCATCCTTATAGAATGAGGTCACAAAATCATTACAGTGAGTGAGACATAAGAGACTTCTCATAAACCATTCCATATATTGCTTAGAAGTTAATCTATCAAAGACGTATGTTCTCTATATGAACAAATATAATAGATTGGTTACAAATACCAGGTGGTATAGTTCTGTATTTCACGGGAAGAACATGTGTATTCACTAGATTATACGTCAGTATGTACCCACTCTTCTTATCAGAGTTCTGTGATTGATAAAGAGGAAGCTAAGCCATGCTGATTGTTACAGTGTTCCCGAACGTGTGGGCGTGGCACTCAGACTCGTGACGTCAGCTGTTACGCGTCCGAGCAGTCTAATACTGTGGTGGATGTGACACGCTGTCCCGGACAGGAAAAGCCGATTGGTTTCAAACACTGCTTGCTTGAACCTTGTAATACCAACGTGGGTAAGGAAAATCTAACACCTAGTTACTAGAATCGTGTTATAACCAGTAACATAGTATTATATTTATATAATCAACTGTAAACACCACACCGTAATTACTGTGCTGTAATGAAGACCCTGTAATTAACACCTGTTATAGCCATTTTCATTAACATTATGTTGTTTTAACCTGTAATTACTACCCGTTTATATGTTGTTAACAATATAAAGCCATTAGCACCATGTAGTTAACACATCTGCTTACCACATTGTAATAAACACACGACTACCACCATTTTGTTAAAACCTTGTAATTAGCACCATGGAAACAGCACACTATTGAGGTAGTTTAATACGTTATTTTCAACCCCTTGTCATTGTGATTAGCACCTTGTACTGACTATATTGTAATTAGTGCATTCGATCAGTTCCATGTAATAGCATATTTATACACTGTTACAGTTCATTTTACCAGAATCAATTTTCCCGATACTGGAATGCAACCTATTCCACTAAATTCAAATATGCTTATAATCACAACTGAAGCTACAGTTGTCAGAACTGCTATATTTATTTATACTCGTTAGAACTGTGACAGTTTAAGCGTAGGTTTGACTTCTGTGGTACGATTTAAGTTTGCAAGAAGACTAAGTTAACTTAGACTATCATAGACTAACTATAATTTGAGGGACTTCTTTGACCAATGTGGTATATTTAAGTTGGAGTTGAGGATATCTTTTCATAAATTAGACCCCTGATGTGTATTTATGGCGGAGGAAAGATTAGCGTATACTGACCAGTTTGGTTTATTGTAGTTGGAGCAGTGAACAAATGAACATAGATTTGATCAATTTATTTTACTTCAGTTGGAAGTAGCTGTCGAAACAAGGTGGACTGTACTCAGTATGCTGACAACATCTGTGAGGCGTCGGAATACCGGTCCTGGGTCAGCATTAACTGTATGGAGTTCTGTGGCATCTGTGCCAAGAACCTCACAGGTGAGCAACACATTACCTCCCCTTGTTAAGGCGTGCTATATCCCCTTGTTGTAGTTACCTAATACCATAACAATTTGTATACTCTTGTTGTACCCACCTAGATCACCTCCCATAGTAACCTCTAGATTCTTGTAATTACATAATAACATAACAAGTTGGATCAACTTGTTGTAGCCATCTTCATCACCTCTCCTGGTTACAGCTATTCATGTTGTATTGTAGTGGGGCTGTGAAATTTTGATTCTATTGCTTCTGTTTTTTATTTGTCTGTATTTGGTATTTCAGTTTTCCTGTGCAAAGATAATATAACTAACTGTGATACGTACGAAAGGGGGTTCTGTCAGAAGTACACGGCCTGGGCTGAGTCTAACTGTCAGCGAACGTGCGGCTTCTGTGAAGGTAAGGCACTCAAATTGCTGTATAAACAAGGCATCTCCTGTTTACCACAGCAAGGTCTAATACAATTTATGTTGTGTCTACCAATAAATTGAAACTGGTTGAACATTTTACAAAAATCAGATTTAAAAAGATTGAATTTTAAGATCATCTAATTGTGTTTTTCGTAATACAATCTGGATTATGTTTTCTTTTTTTCCCGGAGCAGTAGATGGCATTGATCACAGTAAGATGTTTGTTCCGTAGTCAGCTTTATTTACAAGTAGAAGTCAACGGTTTAATGCTTTGCTGTTGTTGCTGAAAAGTGTGAATTACAATAAATGGGAAATAAGCAGATCAATCAACTTGAATGAAATTACATAAATAAAAATCAACGTTGTTGCAGAAAACATAACAGATATAATTTAATATAAAGATATCGTTAATTTAGAAAGTGTAAAAACAATATGCATATATTTATAATTTGAATCTGAATGTATTTATAACTGTTGATGTTCATCAAAGAGAAGTTACTCATTTTGTAAAAGTGTGCCGCTTGAAAAACAAATGCTAGAGACCTGCTTAAAATAGCAAAGCTTTAAAATCAGCTGTACATATAACCTGACAATGCGTTGAAAAGCTTTGAGAAGATGTCAAGCAGTTCCTGTCTTGGTAATATTGGGTAATGTTTAAAACAACCTGTACGGTTACGTATGTATACATGAACGGTCATAAATAAACGCTTATATGATGTATGTATGTAAACCTGCATGAGTATGTATGTAAATGTGTATGGTTATACATGTACACAGGCGGTTCAACAGATGTTAGCACCACCACCGAGCCATGCGTTGACAAAATTTACTGCGCTGTTTACCAGAGAGATACATGTACCAACAAAGCCTACCGAGGGTGGGCAAAGGCACATTGTCGCCAATTCTGTGGTTTCTGTGGGACTGGTAAGACTACAAGGATAGGATGACTGG
>NW_018484038.1:0-2804 GCF_002113885.1 Mizuhopecten yessoensis
TTGATTGATTGATTGATTGATTGATTGACATTCATTGATTGATACGTTTTAGATGTTTTCAACAGACGTGTAAGGTAATGGGAATCGACAAAAAACATCTGTTACAATTCTTAAAACTTAGTTAAATTAAAAGTAGATTAAATGCAATCATAACACTTGCTATTGTAAAATAGTGTTTTAACATACCTGCGATTGGAGATCCTATGAAGGATCCTAGTCCCATAAATATCATGTTCAACCCCAACGTACTCGGCAGCTTCTGTATCCCCAATAACTCTACCAGGATGATTGTCTTCAGAGTGATGAAGGTCCCTTACAGAGGGGAACCATACAATTAACCGCAGCATAAACATTTGATACGAAAAGGCAACATGAACCGAGAAGATACAAAACAAACAAGATAAATATCGGATGGTAATAAAGATAATATACTTACCAATAACTACACCATACAAAGCTGTCGTGGTGAAGGATGACTGAGCTATCTACTGCGCCATCCGATCGCCAAATATAAAAATGTACCATTGCTTGCATGTTTGCAAGCAATATTGATCGAGGAGATGCAGAGAAAGAAATAATCTTTAAGTCTTATGAAATATTTCACTTACCAATAACCGCGCCAAACAAAGCTGAATAGGTCGCCATCACGTAAAACATGGAGTAATAGGGAACAAAACACGTGGCCAATCCACCAATCACAAGTGCTACACTGTTTATTAGGATAGTATCGGCCCATGATTTGTCTGATATATAGCCAATCAGTACTCGTGTTACTGTATTTGATATTCCGATGATTGAGATAAGAAAAGCGGCATCACTGGTCGAGAGGTGGATGTGGACTGCCTGTGACGGCAAAAAATTGAATGGAATGTGAAACCCTGTAAAGGAATTTGCATTTCTGTTCAATACAGTGAATCGTCTTCAGGGAAACAAGTGATATATATTTTTTGGATAACATGACATGTACGTCGCACATTGATTAAAAATCGACTTTTCCATAACTGAACGTAATGTGGACAAATGCGGAAAACCTCTTTTGTATGGATAAATATCTCTACTTTTAGACCAAATGTTGAGACCAGACAATATTTTATAAATGCTTCAGAGGAAACACGTCGAACAACGTAAGTCCAGGAGAACTAACGGATTTTCCCATTAGACCACGAAGTTTCAACAGTTACTGATATCACAAATTTATCTTACCTATCGAGGAAAGGAACGTTGATATCCCATAAAGTAAAAATACCGGACGTTTCAACAAAGAAATATCAAATGCGTCCAGCATGGATGACCAAATCATAGAGCAGTCGGAGATGATATTGGTATGCATGGTGTTTCTAGATAGAGTCCTCTGTCGTCCATTCTCATGCACACCGATTGGTCTGTATGATGCTGCACAGACTACCACGTTCAGAATTATGGCTGACATGATCCATATAGTTCCCTGCCAGCCGTATGTATCAAGTATAATCTCGTATAAAGGCGCAAACACGAATCCACCAACTCCAGACCCACATACTGCTATCCCAGTAGCTAAAGCCCTCCGTTTGTCGAAATACATCCCAACCATAACAATAGCAGGCAGATACAACAGTGCAAATCCTGTCCCTGGAACAGAAATACAAACATTGTATTGTGCTTTCCTCTGAAGATTAATTTTGAGTTCGTTTAAATAATATTAAGGTATTTCTTAGTTCCATAAAACATATCTTCATATTGGCTACAGATGATAAATCCGATTCCTTTGCACTCGAAATCAAGTTCTTTATTTCACCCCGTCAGTTTAAGGTGGCCATCTATCAAATGATATAAAGCAGCAATATACTGCGTCCTTTAATTCCTTTCGAAATCAACGTTTGTTTGTTATGAATACATACATTGAACTCAAATATTCTTATGTATATATGGATATATAGGTCTCAAACGTAATGACGACTGTATGATCCTATATATTGAAACTGGATCCATATTCGTTGAATACGTCTTACTTAAATAGATATATAAGCAAAGTAGTAATACAACAGTGCAGACAAAGGAATATGTCAAATTTTCAGGACAAACCGCCCTTTTTTCCCCAAGACAGAAACAGGAACACTTACATATCACCACAGAACAAAGATAAAAAGTCACTATAAAATAGTATCATACCTCTTGTGAAAATCCTATAATATGATTGGTCGAGACAGATTGTTCATTTTACACTGTCACATTCGCTCTAACACTGTGTTAATGGAAGGGTGATTCCCAACGCCCTAGCAATGAGTTATAGTGGGAGTGACAATGCAAAATAGTGACAGCGCAAAGAAGATGCGTTTCAGCCGCCTTGTTTGTTTCAGTATAATTTAATGGATACTTCATTCAGTAGAGTGTGACAGTGCCTAGGGTCACACCTCGGATATTACAGTCAGTGATACCCTCGGGGTAACCCTAGACACTGTCACACTCTAATGAATGTAGTGTTTATATAATACTACATATATATCATGCTCTACATGTCAGGTGATAATGTTTTGTAATTTTAGACGAATAACCCGATAATTAACAGTAAATTGAGTTACCGCAATGCAACTGAGGCTACATCTACATATAGAAATTCATTTTGCGGAGCTTTAGTCCTAAACCTTATCAATTATTTTATTAATTAGATTTTTTGAACTGATCACATTATCATCGTTTCTTAACTTTAAGCTGACAGGAGAAGTTAAAAGCTTTTGGTTGAGATTTTGGAAAAAGTGATTTTGCATTAGATATTTTGATTCGTCGTATTTTACTATTATTTCCACTTTTCTTAGATAAATGATATC
>NW_018484039.1:0-2805 GCF_002113885.1 Mizuhopecten yessoensis
TTTGACCACAGGATGTAGATTTTGAGTTTGTGTGAGTTTGGACATAAATGAGGGAGTTTCGAGGGAGATTGGTGTATTTTGGTCAAAATGAGCAAGTCTTCCACTAAATGATGGAGTTTTGACAGCTATGTTAGACAGACAGTTGTTTATCCATGTAATGATTGGGGTTAGACCAACATATTGCTACTGATGATAAATCATTGTAGTATTTTACCTAATAAGGAACATGGCTTTTTCAAACATATTGTATTTCATGAATTATCTGAACTATTGTAATTGGACAGCATCCATTTCCAACTATCTACCGTCAACTTTTTCCTTAATGTAACTTTTTAAGATCCATTGATATTCAGCCTGTAACTTATTGTGCTGTGCTCACAGTGTACTTAGTGTAATTTTGTTCAAAAGAATTTCCTTGACCCACTTTTAGTGTTCAAGGGGTCAAATGTGTTAAAACGTTAAAGGATTTATAAACATGAATCAGTCCTATAAAATTATCAGCCAATATCTTGCTCGGATAAAAGGCAACCAAATGTGTTCTAATCAATTTCCTTGACCCACAAAGGTCAAAGGTGTAAATATTTTCAAAAGACTTCTAACAAACCATAAGGCCGAGTAATGATATTTGTTTTGTAGCTTATTTGCTTGGGTATAGGGTTGTCAAATCGTTTTAATAAGTTACCTTGTCCCAATTGCAAAGTGTTACTTATAGTCATGGATGAAATGTCTTTATGTGTTACAATATTCAAGCAATGTTTAAAAGACCATGAGATATAGAGTCATTCAAAGATATTATGCTGTAGCTTGCTTGAGTGATGAGTTCTTATAATTGCAAAAGAAATAACCTTAACCCTCATTCAGGATCACAAAGGTTAGATATGTTAAAAGTCACCAAATGTCTCCTTTAAGTGAACCAGGAGGCCTAGAGTCATGATATTTTTCAAGAAGCTTGCAGGAGTGAATGGGTTTCAACTTGTTCATATAAGTTATGGGATACATTTGTTAAAATCTTTAAACATTTTTTTTATGAAACCACGAAGAATAAGAAGAGTAATGGTATTTGGTGTCCATTTTGCTGTGATGTCGGGTTTTATTATGACCTTGACCTGAATTTCTACCAACTCCTGTTCATTTTTCAGGAGGATGATACAGGCCTAGGTCCTATGAGCATTTTGGTGCTTAATTCATTCACTCCTGAAATGTCATTATGAAGTATTCCAACCTTTGAATTAGATAGATTTCACTCAAATTTTAACGTAATCTTGGTGCACAATTTGTGCATTAAATTGATCCTCAGTAAGTGATTGTGTTTGTTGTGCTATTGCAGGTTGCCATCAACAACAAACACTTCCTGGAGTTTCAGCACCGCCTTCACCCTCCTGCACGCTACAGTACGCTGAAGATTGACGGCGACATCAGGCTGACACAAGTGAGGTTCCAGTGAGGAAAGCAGATCTTTCCTTCATTTCCACGTTAATGATTAGTGACTAACAGTTCATGTGCCTGGCAACATAGGACATTCATATTCAAACTTAAGAGTAGTTTAAACTCATTACATGGTCATTAATATCATATGCAGTCTTTTCCAAAATTGCATTTTAAAAATTTTGATATTAAACTAATCTTGCTATAAAATTAGGACATTCATCATTAAACTTAGAGAAAGTTTTTTTTTCAAGGTCATTAACACTATTTGGAGTTTTTGCTTTTTAAATTTCTTTTTCAAAATTAGGTTTTTAACTTATCTTGCTGTTGGATTTTTTACATATAGTAAACATGAGGCATCTCCATCATTGAAATACATAGACCCTGTAAAATAGAATTCAGTTACTGTAATTGGACTACTGTAAAAAGTAATATTATAGCATGGACTTGATCAGTTTGCTGAGTGAAGTTTGCTAACCCATACACAGGTATGCTGGCCATGTGACCAGATGATATTTGAATTGAGCCCTCTGTGTTATATTCAAAATTTTCCATGAGTCTTGATCTTGAGCCTTGCAGGAGCTGATATTGTCCGCTCATCAGATACCTGGCGAACGCAAAAAGAGCTGGTCTTTTTTGGCCTTTCATGACCAAACATCACTTTCTATAATGACATTTTAAGATGATTTGTGCTGTTGGTACATTTATGCCGGATTCTCATCAATGAAACAAACAAAAGAAATAGATCTATAAACCTATATACGAATTCATTTCAGTGATTTTGAAATTTGAAATATGTTTTATAGAGATGTCATGACTATAATATAAGGGAATCGTGTCATATATCTGTTTAGATATTTCTATCGTTAAGAGCATATGATGTTTGTGTTTCAGCATTTTAATTGGACCTGTCTTAAAATGTTTGTATTTTTTAGATGTTACCGGCTTAAAACTCTAAGCAATTTATCTAGATAATAAGATTTTGAAAGTATAATCATAGGAGTAAATAATCAAGACAGCAAGGTTTCATTTCCTGATGGGACATCAGAAGGTATGGGGTCACCTGACTGACAACATCAGTTTTTCTCCAGAACTCCGGTTTCTTCCCTCATTAAGACCTCTTGTGCGCTACCGTCCAGGCTAACAAGAGTTACTAATATTAGTTGATAGAACTTGATGTAAAATAAATTTGAAAGCAAATTCCTCTATTTTTAATAAAAGACTAAAGGAAACTATCCGTATTTTCCACTTAACATTGAACCAAATGTATATATTTGTTAATTGTTATCACTTCCTGTATGTTAATGTATTAATATTTTTGTTTATGAATTAAGAGATTTCTTAGATCAAGAAATATTTGTATTTGTTAATGGTTGATGT
>NW_018484040.1:0-2805 GCF_002113885.1 Mizuhopecten yessoensis
CCAAGCTTCCTACCCCACCATTCACTCTCCCCAGACGTACACTAGGAAAAGTTTAATCACACACTGGCAGCGTGTCCCAGTGAAAAAATGTTCAAAGGCTCCACTTTTCTAGCTTTCTCAACGTAGGTTTGGTTGACATGGAGGGAACAATTTCATTTCCTCAGCTGTCTATAATAAATAGAAAGGTATAGGCCGTAATCCAACTTGTTTTCGTCCAAGAAAGTATTGTAAGTTGTCTGGGTGTTAAAGATATGCAATGAAAACACAGTATTTAGGGATTTTGTAACTTGGACCAAATCATTGAAGGAAAATTCCACTGCATTCAAGATGTACAATGCGATATCTGGTGTGATGTAATACGGTAACCAGATATTTTTTTATTTGTATGAAGCAAAAGCAAAACTCATTTTGAGGATAATCAAAATATCAATATAGATAATATTCTCAAAACCGCCACGCTACATGTGTTTACAAAAATCTTGATTTATTCTTGTTTTCTATGTACATGTACACAAGTTTTATAGTAATTTTTCAAACACCATTTATTATTGTATATTCAATAGTATTATCACATTACAGGCAGTGGATACTCTCAAACATGGCCGACCGATTCTTGCTGTGTGAGAACTCTCACTTATAAAGAATTTATTAAAAGCAGTTTCCATGCATGGAATCTATTCAGAGATTGTAGACTGTACCAAAACAACTGTAACATTGACAAACAGTCCGATCATTGAAAAGACTGAGTCATGTATATAGAAACCTGTAGTCTCTGACATAACCAGACTTATATATGTATAATTGGCTTCCATTAACGTAGTCAAGTGTTGGTAATTAGGAGGCAGCCTGCTGGGCTGGCTAAAGGTGGCAAGGAAATATCAGTCATCATTACACAACACACACTGCTGATAAGGCAAGCTCCCAGTATTGGTTTCTCCAAGTTAATCAGCGGGTTACACAACCTAATTGACTAATTGTCCTGACATCACATCTAGCAGGTGTCCAGACAAAGGCCATTTCATTTGGTACTGCTGGGCTGCAACATTTCCAGATTACCTCCCCTTGGTGAGATGCTAACTAGGTTTTCTGGGGATATATCAACCACGAGAGAATTATTTCTGATATTAAATTTCCTTGTATTTACCTCACTTTGTGTTATAGTCTTCCATCCCCCTCCCCTTACCCATTACTTAAAAGCAATTTTGTCCTCACAGACGTTTATTACAGAATATTCTGCTTATGGTATGTCATTTTCAGATAAAATGACTAAGTGTGCATTATCAGAATATTGTATTTCCTGGAAAAAATATCATAATGTCTGTTAAATATTTTATGAATCGCATACCTTGTGTTTGTTGGACACGTTATACATATTACCTGTATTTTTAGCTAGAAATGTTGTTCATGCTCCATTTCTCAAACTTACATAGCTAGTGATAAGATCATGAAACCCAGTATGTTAAAATAGTAACCGGTTTGTGGTGACAATGTAGCATAGCGTTATTGTTGACCATGTATGTCAGGAAGTTGGAGCTTTGTGCAATCTCGCATGCTAATATATGTGAATATCTTGAAGTTAAGTGACAGGGTCTGAACAAGAAACCTGACTCCAAACTTTCATTACAAATACTACAAGCTATACTTCACCTGAACTGCACCACTAGACATATAAAGCTCAAGAGTCTCCACTTATAAAAGATTCTCATAATTTAGAACTGTCCCAGTTGCCAAAATCAACGCTGAGGACAATGTTTTGGTAGCAGTGTTTTTATAAGATAATGCAATATTCACATTAAATTAGCGACTGAGTAATTGTTTTATTCTGAAACCCAAAATTTTCTGAAATTTTCTCTGAATGTATGTTTTCAAAACTAGTAAGATCCTTCGTCAGCAAAGTTTAGTCTCAATATACCTGGTTTGGAACGAGACGTCACACTGACCCTGGACCTCTGTAACACAGTAAACACAGTGAGAACAGCGACAACAACAAAAGAAAAAAGATCTTGGCATTTGGAGAATGGATTGAAAGCTGTTTATATCCCAGAACAATTGATTTGACAGGAATTTAAATGATTTTATAAAAAGGAAAAATAAATCTTGGGACAAAAAAGGAGGTTGATGGATTGGTGTTGGGAGTAAGATAGTCTGACATGGGTAAAAAAGGCTGTTACTGAATGACACTTGTCTATCAGAGAAATGGATAAGGCGATGAGACTTGACGTCAGTGTAACTGTCTTTACCTGTATGTTAAACAGATACAGGATGTCTCCTAGCTTAATCACACGTCAACTTTTAATGAAAATACAAACTGTATTCATAGCTTTGTGAAATGTGTCACTGAGGTTTGGCCAACTTTATCCTTCACAGGTTAAACACAATCACTGATAAATGTTTTTAAAAGTAAAACATAACTGCTGAATTAATTTTTCTCACAGAGATTGATAATAATCCTGGTAATAATTAGATATGGTCGGATTATGGCTTTGATCAAAATATTTGGCCAGGTTTTACAAAGTTTGGTTTACAGAGATCACTATACAGGGTTTGGACCATGCATGGAAAATTGAAAATTTACTATTATAAATAAAGGATTTTAATAAGAAACAAATTGGCAAAACAATGCCAGTTTTCAAAGTAGACAGGATCTGGTTTAGACAGGGTTGACATACTATACTGTAAGATAGGAAGTTGTCTAGACCATTTTATATCAAAATCAAGTAAAGACAGAGAGATGGTCGGGTGGTGCAGTGGATAGCGGCACACTTGCCTTTTACCAAGGTGGCCGGGGTTCGATTTCGATTCCCT
>NW_018484041.1:0-2805 GCF_002113885.1 Mizuhopecten yessoensis
AAACCGCGTCTTCTGAATATCCAATAGGTCTATGTTTATGTTTATGACTTTGACCAGGGTGACCAGTCACTATGACACTTTCTCGAGGATCAAATTTGTGAAAAATTGTAACGACACTTTTGTTTTTACCGGTTCCTACAGTAGCAGCATTTGTCGTGTAGCTTGCTGGGATATCCCACTGTCATTTCTTTTTCAATGAAATAAAATTCTGAAGGTCACACGGATAAATAAGTTTCAACAAAGATTCATAAGGCGTAGAAATCATGATATTTGCCAGTAGTGTTAGTTTGCTTAAGCTTCCTAACAAGTTTGTTTCAGACCCCCTGCGCACGTACGTCAATGCTTCCATATAGGTTTGTAGGATTTGTTTCCTACTGGTTGTAAAATGATATTTTTTTTAATTTTCAACTGTTATTGTCACTAAGGGTCATTGGCCGTATTGTTTTAGTGGACAAGTGATGTCTAGCCGAACTGACAAAAACCATTAAACGTTCGATCGTTAGCCAAAGAGACAGCCATTGATTGCACTGATAAGTGAAGGAATCGGAACGAAACGGTACAACCAGGAACCATAGTCTGTCACATGCAAACTCGTTGAAGCAATAGTGCAATCGCAAAAGTGTTGAGTTATGGGTGAATCCAAAGCACGCTCGCGCGAGGAACTCCGTATCACTATACGAACCGTTGCTCGCACATGTCAAGGTTTCGAAAAGAGGTCACCAATACTATTGTCACTTTGGCAGCAGTTGGATTACCCGACATCTGTGGCGAAGTTGATGTGAAAAAAATACGCTTTTCGTTGCTCTGTTATATGCACTTGTATTTAGTGAAAAAGTTCCAGACCCATAAACTTCCGACGTGCTTGATAAAATTGATGGTTGCATCGAAGTTTGATATTTAATCAGGTTTCTTTGATACTTGTCTGTCCAACACGTGCGTCATGAAGAGCATTTCCCAAACGGACAGTATGTGATTTCTACTATTATCGGAACGGCTCGATGAGAGAGGAACACCAGGGCCCGTACCCATGAAACCTTTCTCATGCACAAACTCAGATTTTGTGCTCAAGTCCAATTCCTTGACCCGTTGATAAATCTATAATCAATAATTTGGAAGAATTCGAGAGAGGCTTGAAGCAGAACATTGTTTTCAGGAGTTACACCTTACTTTTTTAACATGACATAGGATTTAAGCGAGCTACAAGAAAGTTAGTTTGAGCACAATATAATCCATGCTTTGGCATGAGAATGGTTTCATGAATAATGACTTGTGGATGCCCACTATACCGGCCCAACTTTCCGTTCCGTGATATACGGCGAATTTTAGCTGGTTTTTCGTTGACAAACTATTTTTGTTTTAAAACTGAGCACAGCGAGATCCATTCCTCAATTGACACTGATACTGCGTCTACGCCGACTGATATTGGATTTGACGGTGAGCACCTTTTTTAGTTAGAGCAAAGTAAGAACGAGGAGTTACCCAGTATTATTACAAAGTTTCCAATTCAGTCTTGTGAACTTGATCCTATCCAAACGTATCTTTTGAAACAGTGTGTAAAATGTGAGCTCCTTCCGATAAGCTGCCTCATTAAGAGCACCCAGTAGCCTAAGTCCAGTGTTCCATCCTGTCCATAACCTGTCTTTCTTGTCTAAAATCACGGAACAACATCCCGATGAAGGTTTTCTCTGCGACACCCTAAAATCTGCTTACAGTCCATGCTTCTAAACAGAAACGACTCTTCTGAGAGTACACTATGGCAATGCCGTGGCCTTTGAAATCAACTGATCAACAGTTGTAGTACTATTTGACCTATATTCTGCATTTGATGCCGTTGATCATGGCAAATGGTTCAAGCCCATGGGACGTTCTCCTGGACTAAGTCCTATTTGGCAGCGCTGTATCGGATGACAACACTCCGGATTTTGGTGGTCCACAAGGATCTTTGCTTGGACCAAGAATGCACGATATATATTCGAAACCGATGGGTACATCGGTCGCAAACACCAAGTTCTTCAGATTGTTACGCTGATGACAGCCTAGTTTACATAAGATCACACAAAACTGGGATCATTTCTCAGTTTGAAACACGCCTTTTAGACAGCAGAGTCTGTGTCAGCAAATTCGCTAAAATGAGCAAAGACCAATGAGAACTCCACTGTGACTACTTGAAAACATCAGAAAAAGAGCATACCCCCATTCCAGCTTTCTGCTGGTAAAAGGTTGTGCAGTTTGCGAGGAATTTTCGCATCTTCTTTGATAAAGACGGGCGACATTAGCCACAGTCACTGTAATTCCAGTTCAGGAATATTGGCTTTGTCCGTGAACGCCCTAAAGACGTCCTTGTATTGGTTATCCCGACTAGAATAAGGAAATGTTACACAATGAATGTTCACAAAGGAGGAAAAAATGTAGATTTCTGTCCAGTTACCGTACACGAAAGATATGTCTGACCCGTCTTGAAGTCCCATACTTGGCTACCAGAATATCACCCCCAGCACAAACGTCTGTAAAAGTTTCCGAGTCCCTTTAAAGAATGTCTCCGTTGTTCTGTGTTACCCAATGCTCAAAGACCACTCCTGATATAGTCCGTTTCAAAATCACGCACCGTCACTAAAATTCGACTGGTGTCGTAATATAACCTGTCTATTTTATGTGCATATCTTCGATAACATATAAAACTATTTGAAATGACCTGCGGATCCCACAGCCACATTACTTACGGAGACTGAAGAAACAGCCTCCCAACCACCCTTGGGTTATGTCGATAGGTTTTTGGGGGTTTTTTTTGTGGGGGGGGGGGGGGGG
>NW_018484042.1:0-2806 GCF_002113885.1 Mizuhopecten yessoensis
TGAATTCTGCTGGCTAATTGCGAAAGGGTGGAGCCTCCTTAAATACTGGATGGCAGAAATAAGTGGGAAAAGAGATAGGAACGGAACACGCATCCTCATTTTTCAATGATGGAACCAAGAATAAAACAAATTAAAGGGAGGTAACTCCATGTATGAAAATTAGTTGATTGATATCGTGTTTGGCCGGTAGCGAGATAGGGATCTTTAATATGAACAATATAAAAGGTCATTTTGAATCTGAAAGGAGTAAACACTTACACAAATCATACTTATTTCCAAGACTTAAAGTACAGATAAATAGATGTTAACAGCATAAATTGTACATTTTATAAAATGAACAGAACCGAAAATGGATTTTAATGGGTTCAAAATATTATATTGATAAAAATATCACAAGAGAGCATGGATTAGATAATAATCTGTAAACAATCTCTTCTTACTTTAGAGCTATTTACCTCAAGAACGATGATGTTTTATCCCGGCCTCGGGGGTCTGGCAATACGCTTTTCATCCTGTTTTATACACCTGTCCACGGCCAAACGTTAACATTCCTGTTTTGCACAGTGAATGATTCAAATACAACCTTAATAGAAAATTATACCGGCTTTTACATCGTTAGCAGGTCGTTACAAAATCATTTTCTATCTGTTCGGCAGGCATGCCAGAATAGCTGATACTGCTCAGTATATAAGATGTCATCCTCGTTACAATTAATGTTATTGCTATAGATAGATTAGAAGCGACACTTACAATCAAACAACGGTTTTACACAACTCACCGTTGATGTCGACAGCCTAGGGCCATTTCATTTAACTGTGTTATGCATATATCATCACTACTGGAGATTACAACTTAAGCATATTCAGCTTGATATTAAACAAACAAAACATTCATATATCACTTTTCAACGGTAATCATACGAAACGAAACCATTTTGTGCGAGAGTGCTCTGCTGAGAGAGTGTTAGCAATTATGAGTTGTTCGTTGTTTGAAATGTTGGGTTAGTAATGTTTTCTCATTCGTTAACAGGGGAACCGCACTATAGGTGCTGTTATTGTTTTTAACGTATTATATATTCATAGTTTGTACAATGCATATTATAAGGAATAATATTTACACACTTACACACAAATACAGATATAAAGGTGTATAAAGGTATGATGAGTTATAACGACAGTTTCAGTCCAGAATTTGCACGAGATCCGAACAAACAAATGGTCGTAGTTTAAATTAATGTTTTCTAAGATCAAAGAAAATTGCAATATAAATTTGTTTTTTACACTTCCGTTTTATCGTAGATAACACAACTTTATCTTTACGTTTAAGCACTGTTTTATTCATTTCGGTTACTTTTAAGTCACTTTGCAATTTCGCAATGCAAGCTCTTAACGTGTTGTTATGTTTTACTCTAAATATCCCTTGGCTCTTCGAAATGGATATACAGTATTTTAGTGTTTATTAACTGTAATTTTTCATGCCTTTGTGTTTATGAAGAGGCGGTTTGCCTCGTAAATTGGATAATTATTTTTGCACGTAATGTCACTTTTACTTCTTTTTCGATTTCTATGTGCTGCGGTTCTAGCTTTTTTTAATGTGTTTTAACTTATTAATAAGACACTAAATAAAATTGTTATCAATTTGACGATTTTATATAAAATACTCTGTGTATTACAATGATGGAATTAATTTCATTAACACATTGGTTGTCAATATAGCAGGGTTTGGGATTGAAGAACTTCAGCGAGTCGCACTTAAAAATTAACCTATTGCTTTACACTTTCACATAGCTATGTAACTGCGCCAAATTAATAAAATGTATTTTGCATTGTAGTCTTTTTCGTTACATTTCATTTTCCTTATTTTGTAACTATTTTAACGTTGTTATTTACTCGTTCAACCAATTATATCGTCGTTTATATTAATGAAATATGGTCTCAGGTGTCCAAACAAGAGATTTGGGAGAATGATCCCGGATGTAAACTGAATTTGGATGCCAAAAAACAACAACAAAAAACCCCAACAACAACAAGAAAACTGTTTTAAACTTCAACAAAACCACTTATGTTTAAACTATCCAGATGTATTTTGGTCAGTTTAAACATGACTCATCAAATTTGGTTCATATTGAGACGGAAATAGATCAAAGGAATGCTCAGCTAAATATGAAAAAAGGGTCAGTAAACATACATTTGATATATATGTGGATTGGTCTCAATACGATCCATTTAAGCTGTCAATGCAAACAACATACAGTTTAAAACAAATAAACATCGTCACTTTGTGAGACATTTGCAGTCACACATGAAGGAAGGTTAAATGATTTATCTCCTTTCAGCTGTTATGTCAATAATGAGGGAGCCTAAAAATATTTAACGTCGAGTATGAACTTTTCCACGCCCGCGGTATTAAAGGAGAAGGGGAGTAAGATATCAAGTTGACAAAGCTTTGTGTTGTTTTGTTTAAATTACGGCGTTGTAAAACATCAAGATAGTTTACCTTCATTTGCTGGTTACGTGATGTAGATTTTGTACTTCAGTTAAGAACTCGTTTTTGCTGTAATGCAGGCAAAACATCTATGACATTGAAAACAATGACAGATAAAAATACCCCAAAAAACCTCAGATCAGCAATAAGAGGAGACACACACACAATAATAACAACAATAGAAGACCTCACGAATCCATACAAACAACCATAAGCCATACGAAAACAACTTAACAGTGGTCATTAATCCAGAGACAACCAAAAGAAATACTTTACCCAGGTGAATTAAATATCACCTTAAGTAAGTTTTAAGTATAATGAT
>NW_018484043.1:0-2809 GCF_002113885.1 Mizuhopecten yessoensis
AAATGATAAACACATTTAAACAGAAAAATATCATTTCACAGTAGTTACCATTTCATTTTGGAATTACAAATGTAAGTGGGAAAAAATGCTCGAAGAGAGCATAATAAATGGCCAATTTATAGGAGAAATTACTGTATTCAGAAATTATGAATGTAATCAGATGATAAATGGATAATCACCTTATCTGGAAATTATAAAAAGCTATTGACGAAATTACTTGGAAATGGAGCTTCATAATCAGAAATTCTGGTAATATCTCATAGCTGTTAATCGTTGTGTCAGATTGTCAAAATGTTACCTTGAAATTTATGAGCGTTTCCGGTAAAGTTATGTCTCTGTATAACAGGTCCTTCCTCAGCAACTCAATCAGGACGGAGACGCATGAATCTCGGACATAGTTGGCCATCCCAAGTGTGCCAAGGGACATAGCTTAGAATGCTCTAAGGGACATGAATGAGAATGTTCTAAGGGACCTAACTCAGAATGTCCTAAAGGAAATGACTTTCATTCATTAGAGAAGCAACTCAAAATGTACCAAGGGACATAACTGTTAGTGAGTGCCCAAGAGGAAAGTTTCATTGCTTAATTATAAATTATACAAAGGAGCACATTTCTGAAATGCACAGTTGAAATAATCAGCAAGTAAATTCTTGGCTTATACCTAGATGCATGTTTTTGAGAAATGATACACCTAGTATCAGCAAACTTTTTATCAAAGTTAGATTGTCATGGAGTGGAAGTTTTTTCATATCCTATATGTAAATTTTATACCCAAGTAGCTGCTTCTGCACAAGACTTGTATAGAAAACGCCAACAGTCAGGTTGACCTCTGACCTAATCACTTGGTTGTAAAGGTCATGTTAAAGGTATGTTTAGTTCATGAACATGTATGAGCTGATTCATGAACTCTTCATGTCTCTGACCCTGACATGTGGGTGTGGCTGTGGTTTAGAGCTGTAGAGCCCCTTTGGTGGAGGTTTATCTCGCCTTCTGATTTCGTTGCGGAAGGTGAAGGACGTACGTAGGCTGTAGGTATAAATAGACAGAACATTGTTAAACATCCATGTAGCAACAACGGTTACGATATCACGTAAGAGTGTTGTCATCGCTTTCCACCATATTCAATTTTGAACTTTGTACTTGATATTGTCAACCCAGTTTGTGCACAGCATTTGTAATGAACACAATGGCCTTCGCAATAATTGTCCCGCTATAGTCATTGTACAGCAGAGTGTTTGTTGACAACTCAGTCGCATTAAATTATACATCTGATTGAGGAACATTACTTCCCCTTGGGGGAAAAAAGATGAAAAAAAAGATATTTAAACAATCTGTAGCTGATTTGAAACACATGGAGAAACGTAAATTTGAAAAAGAAAAAAAAAGAAAAAAACGATTGTAATATTTGATTGATGAAAGAGAAGGGCTGATTTATCAACAGGCATTTTCATTCCCTTTTACTCAAATGCTTATGTTAATGGCGAGTAAGTGCCAATAGTATTTCAGGGTGAAGGTTTGATTTTTAAGTATGCTTGATCAGGGCCCGACAAGCTGAATGTTCCTATACTTGATCGGGTCCTCAATGTGCAATATGCTTTATCAGGGTCAGAACATTATGACCCTTAATGTGCAATATGCTGTATGAACATGTTTTTATTCTATTTGTCATTACTGCACCTATTTGATCACCAGCTGTTTTCGAATTCCACTTCTGGAATTTTTCTGACAAGGGGGCTTAATGGCCTATACAACTTCCTGGTGAAAAAAGTTTTAACGGGTAATTCTTTTTTATATATTAGAACTTGAGATTCTTGATAGCATAATAAAATACGTTCAAGCTCCATCACAACAACAAATTTCATAATTTGAAATTCTTCAAGAAGAAAGAAACACATTTAAACTTTATAACAAATAAAGTTTTCATAATTTGGAAATTTCCTCTTGAGATATTTTTTTATGTCCCATTGATTGAAATTTCAAATATTTTTAGATATTATTGCAAAATAAGATGGACCCAAATTCTTTCAATATATCACAGTTCTTTTGAAGGAGATGGTCTAGAACATTTTTTTTTCTGTTTGGTATATGGTATGGTTATGCCGCATGGAGCTTATATTTGGAGAATTTATGATTGGCTGTTTTGTAATGCTTATATCCAGCGTGTTATTGAAAATGGTATGCTCTACCAATTCAAACAAAACCATACCTTTTAAGGAAACATGTTTGCTTGCATTTTCCAAAACTGTATCATCATAGTCCTGAGAATTTTTACAGCATTGAGTTTGTAAGGTTTTGTTACAGCAAATAGATTTCAGGAATTTCCGATAGGAAAATATGATAAGATCTTTTGATATATAAATGATTTCAAAGATATATATATTTTATTTTTTTTCTTTATTTAACCCTTTCACCACTGTGAACCATAATGGACTCATCCAGATCAAAGCGTGGTTGTGTTTATTTAAGTATCATAGGGGTGAAAGGGTTAAGGATTTGCACAGGATCAGTCTCCATGGTAACATTTTGTCTCTTATGAATAAAAGAAAAGTCCAGGAAAAGTCATTGTGCAATATATTTCTGTCCAATAAAAAACAAATATTTGAACAAAATCAACCAAACTGCTGGATATAGAAATATACTTTGTATAGAATTTACAAATATATGAGAATACCAAAATAAGTTATTATTTTGTCATATTGAAAGATTATCCGATGGAAATAAAGGATATATCTTACGATGGAAATGAAAGATATATTATCCAATGGAAATGAAGGACATATTATCGAATGGAAATGAAGGATATTTTATC
>NW_018484044.1:0-2811 GCF_002113885.1 Mizuhopecten yessoensis
AGGCTTTGAAGTCGAGTGTCGCTCCTTTGTAATCTTCAAAGGACAAGGTATCAGCGAAGCGATTGGTCAGAGACCAATCAAACAGCTATTTCCGTGCCTTCATATTTGCTATGACATATTTCAGGGGTGCAGAGAACGAAAGTGAGCGTAACCCCTGGAAATCGAGGATGACCACTGAAGCATTCATGAAACCTTGCCTTCGTTACCATTATAAAGAAAAGCGGGTAGGAATCATAACTCGACTTTTCGTCTGGTGTTTATGTTATCACAGGTACGGAGTAGGCTTAGGCATCAAATATATCAGAGTTAGTCGACTTGGCCAAAACTGAACGGCGTTTTCACAGTTGGCTTATAACGAGCAATACTCTTATACCTCATACGACAAGTTAGCGATTTCTCCGAGTTTGTCTTTGCCGTTTTGTTTTTAAACGCTGTGGCGTTTACTTGTCCCTTATATACAGCAAAATACTGCACGTTTACGTATAAACGGCGAAAATAAGAACCCATGGGAATAAAGAATTCTTAGAATAAGTCTGGTTATAGTTTCATAAATCTCCTTTACAACTATATATATTGGTTAATATGTACGTTTGTAGATGTGAAGCACCTATTCACTGAACGGATATTTACTATACACTGAGCAAACTATAACAGGAATACGCGTTTAAATGGCATAAAGGGAAATATGATGTCGATAAGTACAGTATTGTCAATACCTGAGCCCTGGAACAAAGGAGTGTTGTCTAAACTTTGATTAGCTTTGGTGTGATGAACAGAGAGAAATGAAAACAGTTGACCTTGAGCTATTCATAATTGATCTTGAGCTGTTATATGTATGTAGCACACACGGGGAAGAGGGTACCGCTGACCTTTGGCACCAGTCAGCATGTAATCAGCTGACCCCAGTTTGACATCAGTCAGCATGATACAAGCTGATATTTGACATCAGGCAACATGTCAACAGCTGATACATTGTATTTGACATCAGTCAGCATAAAAACAGATGACTTTAAAATTAGCAAGCTGAAATGTTGGCATCTGTCACTATAGCAAACAGCTGATATTTGGAATTAGCCAGCATGGTAAAAGCTGTTTTTTGGCATCAGTCAGCATAACAACAGCTGGTATTTGGCTCCAGTCAGCATAACAACAGATGATATTTGGCATCAGCAAGCGTGTTAAAAGCTGATACTTGACATCAGTCAGCATGGCAACAGCTGATATTTGGCATCAGTCAGCATAGCAACAACTGACATTTGGCATCATCAGCATAGCATCATCTGACATTTGGCATCAGTCAGCATAACAACAGATGATATTTGGCATCAGTCAGCATGTTAAAAACTGAAATTTGACATTAGTCAGCACGGCAACAGTTGCTTGTAGACAGTATTCAGTATCATAACAGCCGGTGTTTGGAACAGTGTGAAGTGCTTGTCTTTGACAACAGTTAACGTGAGAATATCCGACATCGATTCGGTTTTAATGTTTGTGCCACTAGTAGCATGCATTATACATCGTATGGAGTACCTAATCCCCTCATTTTCTCCAGGTATCTTTCCTGTTTACCAATTTTTCATCCTAAAAGTACATGGCCCTCAAATCATCGTTATCTAATGTGCGCCGAGATGAAGTATTTTTCACACGCAAAACTGGTGCTTACCTAGAGCTACTCTTACAGCGCTGATGCTGTTGTATCGTTATTTTGTCTCTCGGATAACGTTCCATTACATGGATATGCATGGCAGAAAGATCGTGAAATTAATCTCGGTATCTACAGGTGTATCTCCGTGGTGACACGTGCTTACGTTCGTAAAGGTACTCGTTGCCTTATCATGGATTATTCTCATCTTCAAAGGAGAGGCGATATACACATGTGCAATGTATAAACCCATGGGAAAAATATAATACGATTCATGTTTGCTATATTACATTATTCAAAAGCTGAATAATTGTTATCTGTTAAAATACATAGCCGATACTCTTAGTTAATGCAACCACAAATTAAACGAAATCTCGTTTATGCAGCAATCGATTGTCCGGTGTCAAGGGGTTCGATAAACCGAGCTTTCGTTTATCAAGGTTTTAATAAACTCAAAATGTCGTTGATATGGACTTCAATTAACCGAAATCTTCCCGATAACTGGTTTTTATCAATCGGAACCTCGTTAATCCGGACGCTGATAATAAAAAAACTTGTTAATCCGGACTCCAATTTATCGTCATGCCACTTATGACGCTGCTTTTAGAAGAACGTGAATTAAATGAAATACACTTGTTTCTTCGATTTGAATTTTCGATACAATCAGACACTCTTTGCTGAAATCTTAGTCTCGTTTATTTACAAGTGATCAAGCGTCTGGTTGAACGAGACTACTGAAATCTTGACTAACAAGTTTCTACTGTTGTTTGTCCTGCTGTGATATCGTGACAGAAATCACAGTATATTTCATCGAAGTAAACAGCATTACGGCTGATACAGAAAACAGAGGAATGACACAAGTTCCTGATAATGCGCGGTATGTGAACAGGCACGTGCACATTGCGACGCGCGTGCTGTGGCCCAATTCTTAGTGTCATGTCTAGCTGTCGTTTTTGATGGATCCCGCACATCTGATCTCGTCTTATCTGGAGTAGAGACAATTATTCACTGCAGGTATCCCCCGTTTCTCCTATCGCTTATGCTTCTAATAATTCACACGAAATCCCATAGAAAAATGCACTGAGAATCGATTCAAAGATGAAACGACGTCTTCATGCAAAACGAGCGATTTTCTCAATCACATGAATCAACGGTATTGATAAAAAAAA
>NW_018484045.1:0-2815 GCF_002113885.1 Mizuhopecten yessoensis
TACTACATCAGATATTACTAGAGTTACCATTCTGTTACTACATCATTCTAATGTAAGATTCTGTATTGTCATACTTGCCACAAAAAAATGTAAAATAATTGAATATTTAACATGTAGTTTAGCATTGATTACAATTCTATTTTCAGTACCTGTTTGTCCTTTTTTGCAATGAGAGACCGTTCAAAGCACTGCATGAGGTACCGGAGAACCTCCCCCTCTCCTGCAAGTCGCCTGGCCTTTGCATCATCTGAGGAACTCTTATGTTTTGTAGATATTACATCATCCAAAGGGTTAGTCAGCAGGAGACGCTCAAACACAGCCTGTGTATATAATAGGAAATACAAAAGACCATGATTTAGAAATAATATATGTTCTTTGTGCTTTTTTTCATATGGTTCTAATTTTCACTACTTTTGTACTTGATTCAATTCTGTAAAACAAAATAAATTGAGGAATGCTTTGTAACTTCTGGGAATATTTCAGAGCTCTTATTTGAATGTCCTCTCCATCCCTACTTAAAAGGAACTCTTCATATAAGAAACATAAAACCGTGAAAAGTTAGCATCTGTGAATTAAGATTTTCAGGCAAATCCAAAATACATTGAACAATGAAAATATATCTTAACAGTCTGACTGCCTGTTCTTTGAACCAAAGTTAATGATTTAGAGTGTAAGATAGGTTATCTACTTGTTCTTTTGACAAAGCTTCTACCTACCTGTTCAATGTACTTCATATCCAGCCATGTCTGGTTTCCCTTTTGAAGTGATTGACCCAACTCTCTGATAATTACCAACTTTGTTGGTCTGTCACTATCGTCAGTAATTTCTGGTAAAGATAGTAAAATGATATAGCTAGGAATCAATCATTCATGTACTGATCATGATCGGTTCAGGTAAAAGAGCTGAACACGTAAATCATTGTTATCTTGTAACAATCCCATGCCTGGTAACATGCCCACCAATATCTATTGTGGTTCTGTGAAAACATAACAACAGCTATTTTATTGCCCTTTAATAAATACCAAACAAATATTAGTTTAAAAAAAATAGAAACTTGTACAATACATTGTGATATTTTATTTTGTTTATGTGATCAAAACTTTTGCAATGCATAACAACACATTACTTTATTACAACAAATTCAATTAATGCATTTTTTTTTATTTCAGACACTCAAACTTTTTCTTAGTTTGGCATTGTAAAGTTGATTGAAATGAATAAAATGCAGCAAATGATATTGCAAAGTCTAACTCTACACATATACTAACTTCATATTTGTTGGACCAACCTTGATCAAGTGTGAATAGAAACACTTTCTCCAGAAGACTGCTGAGTTGTATACATTTGCGAACTTTCTCTGCTTCCACCCTCTCCAAAGCTTCCTGTTTCTGTGAGGCAGAGATCATCATGAACTGTCTTGCCTCATTCATGTCAGGGAAAAGCTGTGTGAAAGGGTTAGCTGCCAAGTCATCCATGCTGATGTTCTGAAATTATATTTTTATATTTTTATAAAATAATTACATTATTCCACTTCCTGCTCTTATCATATCTGGTCAGATTACTTAATAGTACATGTATCCGAGACGTTGAACATTACAACACCATTTCATTAAGTGATTTAAGGACCAGCATTACAATAAATGGCATGAGAAACTTTCCTATTTTGTACAAACAAGATTTACATCATGTGACAATGCCTCAGAGATGCTCCAAACCCGAGTAATGTCATCAGGTGTTTTGTAAAATACCTCCATTGAAAATATTCGGAACAACTTCTAAATTTCGCAAAGGACGAAGGACAATTTACTAGTATGGCCAAATAAAACGAAAATGCCAAACTTACAGAGGGCTCTATTTTTAACCTGGGGTTTTTATACATTAAATCCAAACACCATAATCCACGTCAGTTTTACCTCACCGAAGAACGTCTGAGCCGGAAGTACAGACTATTAAAAATATAGTCCATTAAATTTGTTTGCTTTTATTTATATCTACTAGATCAGAATATTCAGTTCATTCCTATGGGATATACATTCTTTTTAAAGTCGGTGCAGTATATAATAATATTGTGTCATTGCTTAAAATATATAATTACGATCTAGTGTACAGTAAAATTAAAGTTAAGTTGTTAACCGGTATATTAATTCCGGAAAATCATGCGCCATAAATCCTAACGCCGTTTTAAAAGCCAGACGCAGATTCAGAAAAAGCTGATATCACATATATGAATACTTGCCTACGGAAACACGTACCAGTTTGATCATCGAGTTATATTAAGTATACATATTATGTGTCTGTCATGGTCGACTTTGCTTATTTCATGCCATTATGTGAAAATTGCAGTGAATTATACCACGGACTTAGATATATAATTCCGTGATTATATACATACATACGTCTCTGATAATATCAGAGACGCATAATAATATGTAGCAAATTGCTTTACCTAAAAGCAACACTAGTAAAAATAGAGAAAATGGGATAACGATTTTGTTTCTACCATCTTAAATGAACATGTTGCTTCTAAGTATTTTTTACTGAATTATTAGTTCTCCCACGGAATTAGATTAGAGGGTGTTATCTAAGTCCGTGGTTCTCCGCATTGGTTATTTTCGTGTGGTTAGTCTATTATTGCACATCCTCGATACTCCAGAGGGGAAACGGGTTGTTTCGCCTTAATATATATATTTTTAATCTATACGCTAATAATATAATTGACATTTAAATATATCAACTAAACTTATGGATAACTTTCAATATTGTTGTTAGATATATTTCATGTAGAAAAATACGCAACTGTGTGAGTGCGGAGTCA
>NW_018484046.1:0-2816 GCF_002113885.1 Mizuhopecten yessoensis
TCAAATGTTATAGTGGTGTACAATACTTCAAGGTCAAATGTTATACTGATATACTGATTTTCAAGGACAGATGCTACACTTTGCGTAAACAATATGACAAGGTCAAATGGTAAACTGTCTAACCAATATTTTAAGGTCAAATACTACACTGGTTGAAATATTTGAAGGTAGAATGTTACACTGATAAATTGTTTTAAGGTAAAATGTTCCAATTGTAAATGATATTTCAAGGTCAAATACAACACTAATACACAATTATTCAAGGTCAAATACTACACACATAAACTATTTGATTGTCAAATGCTATTCTGATATATGTAAATTATATTTCAGGGACAATATTCAAGTCTGTAATCAAAGTTTTCTCATATGACTCATATACTTTAACTAACAATGTATTTTAAATGTAAATTTATAGAGGTATTTCAATGGAAATCATTAGCAAGAAGGAAGTTTTTCTGTTGAAATTAGAGGCGATCGTTTGATATCCTGATCTCCAGTGACAGAATACTCGATAAGCTAAGTTATCACTTGCTCCAGCCCAAATTACTTTTATTATACGATTTGTATTTTGCTTGGAAAAAGGACAAAAACAAAATGGAATTCTCCAGTGTAAAAAGATAGAAAAGTGGTGATTAACACCTGAAGAATACGATAAGAAAGGCATGGTTATGTCATTAAAACGGAAAAGTTTAGGACGAGTGCCAATTTGCTGTAGAACTCGCTGTGCCTGTTGTAAGGTCCTGTAGGCCCCGTATATTTGCTTCGTTCCTGTTGCAGCCAAAAATGTTTCTTCCAAGAAAACCTGTACCTGATTCACCTTGCTCCTAATTCTCTCACCTCAACTGTGTTCTGTTGCTATTGGAAACAGGTATCTAGCCCTATTGTTAAACAGTCTGTATATAATTGGCAATCTAAACTTGAACATAAAACAAAATAACTATAAGACGAACTATGCATTAATTTTTTGTCAAAACTTTCAGAAATATATGAAAATTTCAGTCAAATGATCAGCCAACCTCTGTGTGTATCAATAAATATCTTTTACTCGGTGATACTTATTTTGTGAACTGTTTTTAAATGAATTTTTCAATTATTCCTTGGGACATCAGATACATATAATATATCTATAGTTCAACTGTGTGTAATTAAAAATTGTAATAAACATATTGTGATCTAAATATAAACTCCAATATTCACCAGAAGGTATTATGACAGTTTTTTGATGAAACTTGATTAAATTGTTCAGTTTTGCTCCTTATGTATTGTGTATTGAGATTTGTGACCTTGGGAAATGGGCAAAAGTCAAAGCCTTATATGGCATTTACTTAAATGCCCACTAATTTAATGGTGGACTTTCAATACCCGACCAAGGCATCGGTCATCTCCCTAATCAAGATTGGATGGGATATTCTTGTCATGACGCTCGTCTGCCTTTCCTTGATATATCTATCTAGCCTCTGTTTTCACACAATTACTTGAGCTCCTGTTGGCTGAATGTACCCAGACATGTTACTCTGCAGTAAAGGCTTGTATGGAATCACTTTTCAGGTCTGAAGGTCAAAGGTCAAAGGCACTGTTGCACAAATGCTCTAGTGGGCCAATAACACTCAAAATTCATAAACTACTTCCTTAACAGAAATGCTTGTTTGGAACTGCTTTGCAAGATTAAAAGCCAAAGGTCAAGGTCATTGTTACAATTAGTAAAACATGTTTTGCACCACACAAATACCTCGGTATATCAAACTTTGTCATCTGAGCGGGGGGGATAGCATTGCTAGGTGATACTTTAATTATGCACCTGTACATTTCTACAGTCCTTATCTAATGAGGTGGTTGTCCTTGAATGATTTCAAATATCAGTGTTTTGAATGTTAAGGGTCAAATGTGAAGGTCATTTAACACATTTAGAGAAGTATAGACAAGTTAAGATCGACACCAGATCAAAGACCTACTCTGATAATTTATGGTCTCAATTTAACGTGGATAGAGAGAGCATCAAATCAGCCTTAAGTCTGTGAAGTGGTTTGTTTGGAGTGTGGGTAGTTGTCTGTCTGGGAGGAACACATCCTTGCTGCATGTTGGACCGCTGGTTGATTTATGTTTGATGTTATATGCAGAAATGGCTTGTGTAAAAAAAAACTCCCAGCATGTTGAGCGGTTATACGAAAGTTGAGACACCCATCCTCCGCACATAATGAAATTAAGACAAGTTGTTTACTCTCACAGTTCTGAGCTGTTTCAAAGATTGGCCACAATCATGATGAGGAATGTGCAAAAAGTTATTTGTGAATTTTTTGACAGTTTGATATGTCTGCATGGATGTATACATGTTTGTGTACCGTTAGTGAAGTTGACTGAACCCAGTAGCTTCTATCTAAAGGATCCTTACAGGACTGCTGAAAATTTTGTGTACCTTAAGTGATGTTGACTGAACTTAATGCAACTCAGGCTTTGATCTTAAGGATCCTCGCACCACTGCTGGAAACTTGAACTACAAATTTTAAAAACGTTTTACCTATACATGACAAAAATTTTAATAAAATCACTTCTTTGATAAGGAACCCATACCTTGTAAAATTTTCATGAAAAATTGAAAAGAGGAAATAAACAAAAAAGATATCAACAATGGTGTATGTGTTTTGAAGCAAAAAATGTAACAGAACAAACCTTGGTCTGAACCAATATATGATCAATCTAACCAACTCAGGGATTTATAATTGTTCAGGGGAAATAATTCAATCAGTGGTAAAGATTAGGCCTAGATTGAGTCTTAACTCATTCACCCCTGAAATTTCATAATTAACTATTCCAAC
>NW_018484047.1:0-2818 GCF_002113885.1 Mizuhopecten yessoensis
CTCTCTCTCTCTCTCTCTCCATATACCTGTACTTATAGCGTAATTATTCAACAATCACAAAGGAGCAAATAACATTGCAGTTTGACACCTTTTGTTTAAATCATTATATCAAACAAAAATGTTTTCGTTGATTTTACTGATTGATGATTATTTTAAATAAAAAAATAATGGTATCTCAGGTGTATTTATTTTGTATCATGAACTTTCCGTTTCTTTATAGTTACACCCGTGCTTTTTCCGATCTACAAATCACAGTTATTCAATATTCATGTATTTGCTCAGAATGTCACGATTTATGTGATACATTTCTAATGTTAAGGGACAAAAGAAGGGTTTCGATGGATAGAGGATTACATACTGTGTACCAGGAAACTTTCGCCCAGTCCAATTTTCGCCTTACGCCGGTAAAATTCATGTTCGCCCTTCATATTTGAATACTATGTTTATTTTATCGCTTTACTACTGCTCGTTGTATTGATAAATTCACTCTCTTTATGGTAGGCGAAAATGGCGAAAATTTAACTTCGGCGAAAATGTCCCGGTACATAGTAGTGTGAAATTATTCAATTTCCTTGTCCGATATGAATATAATCTTTGTACTTTTTAGTGGTCTCCAAGTTTTTTCCCCGCGTTCCATATTTTGTGCTAGTTTTATCGATTTTGATACCGAACAACAGTTCTGTCCACACTTCTTCCTATTTTCTTGTTGTTTTATGGTGAAACGAAGCATTAATTCAGAACGTTAGCATCCGTTCGGATTGTAAATCACTCATACATGGCAATATATACCATAATAGGTTGCTAGATTTGATAAACTTAGCTCAGCATTGGTCAATTATTCATTGAAAGAAAATATTTGTTGGTGGGGCTAAGTGTTACGCTGTTGAATGAAGAATAGATATTAATATAATTGTCGATGCTAATTGGCCCATTTAATGATTAAATCGTACCAATCTAAATGGCTACTCGGATCTGAATAAATTTCACTGGATATATAATTTCGTGGTTATTCTTATTACCTTTAGCTGAATACAACTTCTAGAAAATACAGTGAAATCTGTCTAGTCCGACTCCTTATTATCGTCATCATCCTGCTTAACCCAACCCGGAGTATCCAGACATGACTAATCCGATTCTTGAGTTTTCCTACATCCGGTTATTTTCGTAGTTAATTGGTGATAAAAAATACCACAACAAGTATAATCTGTATATTCTTGTACACTGCCTTATCCAAGCCATACATTTGTTTTGTTAGATCCCACAGGGTGTCGGATAAGACAAGTTTCAGTGTTTGCATATTATTGTCGAAACCAATACTTCTGATACTGCCACAAGACCTCACGGTTATCGTGGGGTCTCGGTGATAACCAGTTTGTTGCTGAGTCATACTCCTTTATTCGCCTCCACGTAAAAATCTATCTTTGACAGGTCTTTCCGCGAGAACAGAGCCGCACCACCCATTGATATAACACGTGTCGTTCGACTGACGCTGCTGCTGATTTGCACGGCAGATGTGAATCCTTGCCAACGTTATTAAAGCCTTCTGCTCCTGAGAGACTGCCGCAAATCTACTCCACTGTAGCTGCTGCCTGCTGAGGCGTGTAACCGAATGTCGGATAGCTGCAAGTAGCTAGAGCGCGCTCGTGAATACAGTGGTGGAGTATGAAGTAGGCCGTATCAAGATAGAGCGTCTCTTTCGTGTCTGTTGTTCACCGGTAGTGCCACTTTTGTTTGGATCTCAATGGGGTAAAATCCTGTCTCGCCTAGCGTTTACGTATTTAGCTGTATAGGGAAATCGCGCGCCTTGTCATGGATAATTTTGATATACAGATTACTAAGTTTCAAAATTTTAATATACATCAAAAACGTTTTCCCGTCTATTTTGAGTTATTGTTGAAATAAACCGCATTTTGAATTTACATATTTCCCAATACGTTAATAAGTCAATGATAATTTGCCCATATTTTAATGTTTGAACAGGAATTTAAGATTTAAAAATACCCCCGCTGGTTAAAGCTTTGACTAATGATTATTCAAATGATAAACGTATGAAAAACAGGTTGATACCAATTTCTCCGTTTCAATGGAACCGGATAAATTTATCCTCGTTCATACCGACATTATCATTGAGGAAATACGTAACAATATATATGCATGTTTACATTCTCAATTTATAGTTATTAGATAGTTATTATTAGATCTAGATAAAAGTATTCCTTAATATTTGCAGAGTTGAGGTTTTTATACCGTCATTGTACACGGATATTCATGAAATGGTCCAACACCATTTAACTCTTCACTTCTTACAGTGCTTATTCGCGAAAGGAGAAGCGACAAAATGACAATTATTAAATTGCGTTCATGGCCTAATGAAATGCATTTGTCCTGGTTATATTTATATAATGAGATGTAAAACAAATGTATAAACTGTATATCATGTTACAGTGTATAGATATTTAAAACTGTTGGTGTAAGTATCCCTTGCCTGTATCAAGGTATACCATGTATAAAGGTGACAATATATAGCAAATGTGGTGAATATAACGCACGTCCTTCTGGAGCCCCTGTTTTGTCTCCGATGTTTTGAAGGATCCAAGATGTCTCTCCTTTTATTTTCATGTATCAGTAGTTCCCGTCATTGACTTTTCCTATCGAGTTTTAATTCGGAGCATTGGTGTCAAAGATCCATAATCACCCGCATGCTCAAACCAGATTTTGTGCTGAAGCCCAATTACTTGGAATTGTTGTTTTTTCTCTCAATAACTTGGACAGACTTGGAGTCTAAAAGCCTTTTCAATGTCCATGACTATACTTTTTT
>NW_018484048.1:0-2820 GCF_002113885.1 Mizuhopecten yessoensis
GTCTGGTAACAAATAGTGTCCATCGTCTGTAGTTTGACAAAGACTATAGTTATAATAGATCACTTGACTCCCATGTTTGTTTCGTAAATTGTCCCATCCGCCTCCTGGTAGTACTTCATAACGTAGTAAGTTTTTATTCAAGATTTTCTGCATACATCTTTGAGGGTCGCCAACGCTGTACACAAACTGAGCCGTAGAGCCGCTGTCCACATCAGACGAGGAGCTAAGGACATGATATGTCATCAGTGTTGCAAAAATAAGTATGACAGAGTGAGGTTCCATGTTTGTTCGTCGAATGTTCTTGTCAAACTGCTGTTAACTTGGAACGCTAACTCTCTCTCATATCGTATAACCCTTTATACTTTCTGTGTCCGGGTTTTCCAAATTCTTTGAAACCTACAGACATTTCGTCAAACTACCACAGTACCCGTTCTTGAAACGTGGGCAGAACTGGAAATACCTACTTTTAGTTTTTGAGAAATGAGTCCTTCAAGCTAGTGACATTGTGATATTATTGTATTGTACGTTAAAGGATTTACCTATAAATTCATCACTAAGATTGTAACGACAAAAGACACCTACGGGTGATTAGTACAAGCAATGTTGTCAATGCAGGTCCAATAAACTGCTGGTTAGGTCATTGCTGAAAAAAAAAAAAAAAGGTCATTGCTGAAATGTGTAATATATAGTAAAAAGATGATTTTTATTCACATAAGTGTACGTGATAACATAGTTTGGATTAAATTTCCTGCAAATTCATGATAGACTAACGCAAAATATTCAAAGATAAAGTACGTGAGTTGTAAACGCGAGGAGTGCTGTGGGACGTGGGACCCTAATTTTCTGAGGAATTCTTGTGAAGAATTATAAATAGTTTATCTAGATGCATGATCAGGTGTCATCAAATAATAAAACAAATATGACAGAAAACTTCTATAAAAATCAAAACTATGTGAAGGCAATATATACAAACTGTGTGGGAAAAGAAACAAAAATATTATTAATCGATATTAAGACATAAAAAGTGTTTACTTTGGCTTACAAAGTCGTCATCCGGTCATCGTGGGATCCCCAGTTGTCTTTATTAATAGAAAGTGTGGTTTGCGTATCGATGGAGCTTGTACGACTGTCCTTGATATTTTTCTTGGTAATATATTGGAGAATGTCAGACTGAAAATTTCCAAATTAATTCCTAACAATAATCATTCCCTGTAACGCTAAATATAGACTATGCCTTTCCCTCAATATCTACGTCTTATGTAAAATACAAATAATGTTCACGCGATACTTGAATTAGTGAACGATGCCTAACGCGAATTCATTAAAACAAACGATACACTTAGTAGGCCATTTATGAAACGAATTTAGCGAAATTCTTAATCTTCAGAAGTAAACGGTAACAAAGGTTAAATTATTAAATATCACATTCTCAACCCAAATATGTTTAATTGCACATTGTGATGATATTAAATCAGGAAAAAATAGAAAAGCACCCCCAGTTTCTTCATAACCGATTTTTACGTAATGTAATTTAAAGTATACACCTAGGTTTTTAACAGCTGCGGCAGTCTCAGTAGTTCCGGCACCGACCTTGAGCTGGAGAGCCATTGTTTCCTGACACTTTGGGGAAAAGACGATCAGTTTCGTCTTTCCCTTATACACAAAACAAACCTTTCATCTATTTCGCCAAGGCGAAATCAACGCTAGGCGAATATATATTTTACATGTGAAGGGCGAATATTTGACTGGGCGAACGTTTCCTGGTATCATGCCTTCGTGATATTTGTTTTACAAAAGCTTAATTCCTGTAACGCCTGAAGGTGAATATTGTAAAACTTGGAGCAATTATTGTCATCATATTAGTGACAAATCCATCGCTTTTACATTTTCATGTTTATGTTTGTTCAAAAGAAGTATCCGATTCATAGTGTGTCTGTGTACGGTGCTGGTCTGTAATGTACTGTTATTTTGTTGTCGTACATCACAGCCACTCTACCAAAATAACAATTCCTTTCTATTCAGAATAAAGAGTGCTGTTTATTCTAGAACGGACTCTTTTTGGTGTAATTAGGACCCTAATAGAAATGGTCTGAATAAGAAAGTGCAAAATAAAATTCGATTAAGAATTCACAAAAATAGTATGCGGTAAATTCCTCAACATTAAACTCCCCTGTATTTTCCAATAAAATCAATCTTAATTCAGATAATTTGATCAATTTAGAGTGCTTATTTCATCTTTCAACAAAAAATAAATAATCATAAATGCATTTTGTACGCGAATACTATTTTTCTGGAGGAGAATACGCTATGTTTCTATGAACCGATGAACCCTAAACAATCAGAAATTAATTATGGAAAAAATGACAGTTGTAACCCATTAGTTATATTCATTGCTCAAGTGGACTGAAAAGGTTACAAAAGTTTCAGAAGTTAAAGATGTAAAATAAAAACAACTATCGGATATTGTCAATACAGAGAATCAGTGAATTCCTATGAGAAATTAAAGAATTTCGAAACGATTAAAAATTAACATTGTCAAACACAATTCATCTTTTCTGAAAAGGTATTGATTTTAAGTAATACAATGTACCAGGTGAATATTTCCTATTCATTCTTTAAGGAGTTACATATAATTACATGGATATCTGCAGCTCTATTGGGCTGAGAACATTATTTCACAGAAGGGGTAGCTAGCGTTTACCATTTAGAGGTGTATAATTGGGAACAGGACCGTTTATTTACTTTAAGATTTTGTTAAGTCTCAAAGTAGGACGGAATTCAATCACTGTATATGATAGAGAATGCAGGTGTGTGTGTGTG
>NW_018484049.1:0-2821 GCF_002113885.1 Mizuhopecten yessoensis
TTATACTGGCAATATATTGATTTGTCATGAAATTACATTATTTTTTACATAAAGAATTTCTTTAGTATGGTCATATTTCTACAATGTATGGGAGGTGAACATTCTACAATGTATGTGAAGTGAACATTCTACAATGTATGTGAGGTGAACACAAAAACAAAATAGAATTTAGAAGATCTTGGCTTGTAGCCTTGTATGATAAACCACAAACACAGAGGATTTACATGTAATGTATGCTAATACTGATAATAAATCAAACAGTTCACTCAAAGAGGTAAGATTTCAAACACCATTTGTAAAATAGTACCTCGATCAATTTTTGTATTGATGAATTAACATAATTGAAAATAAATAAAAGAATGAATGAAAATATAATAGAAACCGTCTTTGCAACCACACATCATTTGTATCACCGACTCTCGCAATGTTTATATTCCATTTTCTATTTGGACACACTACTTTTTCCTTTTTGTAGGTAATGGTATTGCAAAGAATTTTACCTACACATATATATGGGCCAGAATCATATTAATAGGCTGTATACACCTTTGGCCATTATATCACTTGGTCTTTGAGCCTTAAGAGGGTAATACTCCTGTATCACTCAGCAACGAATAAGTCTTATATGCTGCATTTATGAAAACAGAAATTATCTTGAATGTAGAATGCAGCTATAGTATGTTATTTTATGATTTACATGAGTTGCACTTCTTCCCTCATATCAGTCATGACTACTGGAAGCAGACCTCCTGATCTTTGTATGGGTCAAATATTCCCTCTGTGGCCCAGTGTATTACCCTTCTGTGTCAGTTAGCATGATCTTTTCTCTCTAGCAGTTGCCAGAGGATGCAATCACCACGGTTATTTGTGGAATTCAAATACACCAACTGTAAAGTCATAACTCATGACTTTTTGTTGACATGCAACTGATATAGTCATGGATTATAATCTTAATACAGATTTTGGTAAAATCCAGCTAAATCCTGCAACAACCAATATGTTGAGTCTTGAATGTTGATATTTAAAGTAAGTTTGAAGCTCATCCTCACATGCGGTTAAGTTTTGTGACCACCAGGACACGTAATGTCTGATCAAATGAGGTACAAACACAGAGTCCCTCCTTGTCTGGACTCCAGTCTAGGGAACTGATTGGTTGTGTTGTCATGGTAATATTCTGTGCGAGGTTCACAGTCCCAGGAACTCCCCTCTCATTCCCTTCACTGTCCTTTTCCACTCGCTGGTGGGGGTATGAACTAGGGCAAAAAATACAATTATCAACATGTGTACACGATTTGTTTGTTGCTCTATTACAAATACAAGGGCTGAGATTTCATACATATAATGCTTGTAACTATTTGAGGAAGATGCTAGCTACTTGGAGATCAACCAAAGTAAGGTCTGAAATAGTGGTACACCTATGATTCAATATATAAGACAATTTCATACGACTGGTTGGTATAAAGGTGATATGACACTGGTGATTTTTCATAATTACAAGTCTACTAGAATTCAACCAATATTTAAACAAAACCATTCACATGTTATCATCAGAAACAAGTTTTTAAACTGTGAGCAAATCATCTTCCACGATACCCTTTATCATCTTTTAAAACTTACTATTTCCATAAGAAAAGTGATCCATTTCCTCCCAATGTCATGAAGATGTCCCTGTTCTGTGGTAGATGTCTCGCTCCCCACACGGTTGATTTATGTGCCTGTAATACAGAAATATTGAGAGTCAGTAAATACCATGATACTACATTAACAGTAAAGACCTCTTGGTAACTGTTAAGTACAATGTTTATATATAAATATAATTACGAAAAAGTAGTCACTGATTTTACAGTACTGTACCGGTAGTATAAAGGGAATATATATGATACTGTATCTTGTTTAAAACAAAGTAGCAAGTTAGCATACAATATACTATGTTTAAAGTATGATAGTTAATGATAATACAAAACTATGTTAGCAGTAATGTAGTCGGTGAGTATGCAGTGCTACGTTCACAGTAGAGTTTACAATACCTTGCTGAGACTGTAAAGTTGTCAGTGAGTATACAGTACCATATTCACAGAAGTTGGTGAAAAGTGAGTTCACAGGAATATGCTCGCATTAAAGTTCACTGTGAATATATTTCATACTACCGGTATGCATAAAGTAAATCAAAAGAACCGTAGTCCAGGAATATTAAGATGCAATACTAAACTAGCATGCTAAGAGTAAAGAAACCAGCGAGTAAACATTGTGGTCTTTAACAGACTGATACTGTACCTTTTCAGACACACTGGCAAATCCTTTTGTAGGATGCTGAGTTCTCATGTCAAACACATGGAATTTTGACTCTAATGTTGTTGCAACTAGTTTGTTCATACTGATATCCTTCCTGTCAAATTCTAGACCGCAAACCTTTGAAAATACATATAAACACACATAAAAATCGATTTTTATACTCTTTTCGTCATTGTTATTAGTGACACAGCTGTCATAATAAAACAGCAGAATTATCAAGCAAATATCCATCTTTTTGACAACCTGTGATGTTTTGTTTTTGTCAATCTTATCAGTAAATCTCTTTACCAGAAAAATATCTTTGGTGATCATAGAAGACCAAACTACATTTAACATTGTGATGATTTTGCTTAACTTACACCATTTTTAACATTATTCTCCCAACGAAGCTGCATGTTTCTCAGGTCAAATAACTTGATATCACCATTGTCATAGCCTGCACAAACACATCTGTCTGCCTGGTTATAGGCGTGACCTAAACAGCAAAACAATGGCATTATCCTCATTATGTACTGTATCTTCAGGATAC
>NW_018484050.1:0-2823 GCF_002113885.1 Mizuhopecten yessoensis
TAAAAGGTAGTTAGAAGTAGAAAGAAAGATAAAGATCCCAAATATAGCAATGGGCGCAGCAGATTTATTTTGGTCGCTTTTGTGTCCCTAACTAGAGGACACCAAAGCAAATCCCCAATTCTGCAAGGGTTCCCACATTAGTCGCCTCATCAGATACAATGCAGTGGGTAACAGCAGGTGTATTCTTTTCTCGATCCTCCACCTCCAGCCCAGCAGAATAATCAAAGCTATAACCATTCCCGAAAAATAAGGTTCATTTTTGGCAGATGTACAATGTAAGGGGATCCTTAAATTGTTAAAATACTTAATTTACCCATTTGCACGTGAGATTAGATTTTGTTTCGCGATAGCATAGATCCTGTTTCTAGATGAACAAATATATAATAACCAATTCATCCTTCAAGATCCAAAAATAGAAGCAACTGAGACATAACTAATTAATGGTTAAACGTTATACCGGTAAATAATGCTAAAACTTTGGCAATGTACCTTCACTGTAAAGTTAACTTGACCTGTAGGTGAAATACAAAGCTATATTTTGTGTACAGAACAAACCACATTATCAACTTCAGTAGATATCCGACAAGACGATGGAAGCCGTTTTATGTCGTAAGCAGATGCAATGCAATGCAGACAATAATTAAGAGTAAAACTTCCGTAACAGAGGATATACCTTAATTGAAACAGACCATTACTTTTCAATTAAGGTCAACAATTTTTTTTAACGAACTTCTTTTCAAAAGATAATGTTATGAACTTAAACTCTGTTCTTTATAAATTTACCTGGGAAAAAACTAGCGAATTGGCTTGTCAAATGTCGAATTCAAACCAATTTTATGCAAATTGTAAAAGATACATTTTTCATATTGGAAAATCATATAAATAAACTTTACATAGGAAAATGTCTCATGACCTATATAGATATAGATACCCGTTGCCCAAGGTATGAAATGAAGTGTTGAAGTTGGTCCGGTAAATATACTATTTCCAACATGGAATTGTAGCATTAGGTGTATTTGTGGCGGCGTATGTATCCCTTATGTTAAATTGATACGGGTAAACTGGCGATTTCTTAAGTATCTCATCCAAGCAATTATGTCCGTCAAGAGGCTTTCTGAGTTGCTGATATGATATGCAGGCATTATAGCGTTGCTTCATAATCGTTTTGGAGATAGAATAAGTTATAATCTCATAAACTAATTTGAAATACACTTTGCTTGTACCAGGCGACGACCACAGAGGACCATATCTGATGAGGCGATGACTATGACAACACAATGTTGACTTTCATTTTAATAAGTCTAGATCCAGCAGAGGTTTCACCAGGTACTATGATAATAATAATTTGGCCCCGAGATAATGCCTAAAATTAAGTTTTGACTTAACCAATAGCAAATAACGCTACAAAAGTGACGTAATACGTAATTGGCTTAGCAAAGACTTAAGTCTAAGATTGTTTCATAATCCCTGGGCCTGGACGTTTGAAAAGTATGCCGAGGTCAATGACATCAAAGACGGCAGACGAGAACTCTTAACTGAGGACATGTTGAAGTCATTGAGTACTTGTAGGAGGGTCGAGTCAAATGCAAATGACTGATTACTAGTTGTCATGGGAACTGTTGAATAATTACCCTAAGACGCATGGAAATAATTTTAAGACTTTAGATAAAAAAATAAAAAATAAATTGGTACCGGATGATACTTCTTCAACTTCTTCTCAAGGCTTCTTTAACAAAGGTTTAACATCAACCTTCTTATAAAAATCAGAATTGAATTTTTAAATCAGCCAAAGACCTGTTTGCTCATAATTTAATTAGTCAAAGGAATCAGAACTCTAACACGAGGTTTTAAGAGACATACAGTAAGTTGATTTAGCTCAGACGTTTGTGATCACGGTGCAAACTGTGGAAATGTTTTGTAAATTAATTTGTTGTCAACATTTATTACAACGTTACCTTTGTTCGACAAAAAGTTCGAAACAACAATGAATCATTAGGATAACATGTTATTCATTTTAATATTTGGGAAAATTTTATCGACGTTAAAGCGTTTTTTGACTGAGGTTAAATACTTGTGGACGAAGCTACAATTTCAAGCAAATTTGAGTCTGCCTTCTTCATTATGCTCACCATGGCGTCTTTTTGTCATGTTACTGCCCTGACTCTCATTTTGAGGACGTGACATTACCTGGATTTCACCTAGATTTACAGGATATGTGTCGTCGATGAAGCAGCAGACCCTTTAACTTTTGGAACACCTGGTCTTATGGAGATCTCCTTATGCAAGCTAGGGTTTTTGTGTTAATGATTTCTTTGTTAATTTTTTGCTCTAGTTGAGTTCTAATCACGATTTTGTTAATACTTCGTTATATGATTATCGTAAAATGTGTGATCAAACAGGTCATACATCAAAATTAAAACGCATACCAATTATCAATATATCTGAAGATCATATCTTTTCAATAAAGATATAAATGAGATAAATTGTTTTAAGCAAAGAAATGCTCGTTATATTTGTCTCCGAGATCACATGAATACTATACTGAAATGCAACGTGCATAAATATAGTTGCTCACACACATACTGTACATTTCAATATTTTAGCGGTAGTCCTATTTTAGCGCTTTTCGTGGATTCATTATTTTCCTAAATTATGAATGCGCCAATTTAAGTTCTCTATGACAAATGTACTGGGTGCGCCAATTCTTCATGTAAGCATTCAATATGTCAGCCTAGATATGGAAAACAATCATAAAGGAGACACGGTAGTTTAGTGCTGGGACGCCGGGCTCGTGACAGAAGGGTTGCGGGTTCGAGTCACGGC
>NW_018484051.1:0-2826 GCF_002113885.1 Mizuhopecten yessoensis
ATAAATAAATAAATAAAAGATAACAAAACGTATGAAAATGCAATCCAATTCGACTTCATTGCATTTTGCATCAAAGAAAGATAACATGAAATGGATAGATCTGCATATAAACACAACACAAACAAACAAACAAACAAATATGAACTATATATATAAGCATAATGTCGATATCCCTGTCATACTGCATTGTGGATTTTCGTATATAAAGTAACGTTCCCTTAATTTTATTTGGATATAACTGTAGCACCGTTGGTTCGTGATACTTCTGTTGACCAGGTAGCTCAATCAGTTAGAGCAACGGTATTACAATCTGAAGTACAGGTTTCGAATGTCTGTCTAGCCCCGCTAATTTGTTTTCGCTCAGAACACTTGTTGATTACACTTATGATTTGCATTCATTTGATATTTTATATTTTTTCGTAAAATGCCTACAAGGTATGGTTCCTTTTCATAGAAAAGCCAAAGTAATGTCGGAAAAATAGTTTTAATGCGTCTCAATCGAATACAATAACATTTCTTTTTTACTGTGGTGATTTTCATCAGGAATGCAGTATTTTATGAAATTTTCTTTTCTTTCACAGAAAATTCGACAGGAATGACAAAGTGTTAAGACTAATACAATATTATGCTATAATCATGTTATCATGGATTTTTACTGACATATCTAATTATAATAACATTAGGGTATTATTTAAGAAACAAATAAAGCAATATATTACTACAGTATAATGATATAAGCTGAACCCTAACTTTATCGAAAGATAAAATTATTATTATTTTACTGAATCGACACGTGTCTTTATCGACATCCGATTGTATGTTTAATCATAGTGCAAACCAATGGTAACACAAAGAACCATTAAGCATGATTAAACGTATCACACCGTACCATTAAACATTATTATACGTGTCACATAGTACCATTAACAATGTTTACACGTAACACAAAGTACCATTAAACATGATTACACGTAACACACATTACAAATAAACATGGTTGAACGTAACACACAGTGACTTCAAACATGATTACACACAACACAAAGAACCATTAAACATGATAACACGTATCACACCGTACCATTTAACATGATTACACGTAAAACACAGTGTCATTAAGCATGATTACACGTAACACACAGTACCATTTAATATGGCTACAGGTAACATACAGTACCATTAATCATGATTACTAGTAACACGCAGTACCATTCATCATGATTACTAGTAACACGCAGTACCATTAAACACGATAACACGTTAAACAAAAAATCATTAAACATGTTTACACATAACACACAGTGTTATTGATCATGTGTACACGAAACACGCAGTACCATTAACAATGATTACACATGACACACAGAACAAATTAAACATGATTACACACAACACAAAGAACCATTAAACATGAATACACGTATCACACAGTACCATTTAACATGATTACACGTAACACAAAGTGCCATTAAATATGTTAACACGTAACACACGGTCAAATAAACATGATAACACGTAGTACACAGTACCATTTAACATGATTACACGTAAAACAAAGAACCATTAATCATGTTTACACGAAACACACAGTACCGTTAAACATGTTTACACACAACACACAGTACCATTAATAATGATTACACGTAACACAGTACAGTTAAACATGATAACACTTTACACAAAGGACCATTAAACATGATCAAACGTACTACAAAGAACCATTAATTATTAGTACATGTAACGCACAGTACCAATTTACATGGTTAGCCCAAACACACAGTGCCATAAAACATGATTACACGTAACACAAAGCAAAATTAAACATGATTAAACGTAACATACAGTGCCATTAAATATGTTAACACGCAACACACGGTCAATTAAACATGACAACACGTAGTATACAGTACCATTTTATATGGCTACAGGTAACACAAAGTGCCATTTAATTTGCTTACACGTAACATACAGTACCACTTATCATGATAACACATTACATGTAGTACCATTAAACACAGTTACACGTAACAGAAAGAACCATTTAACATGTTTGCACGTTACACGCAGAATCATTTAACAAAGTTACACGTTACACACTGCGTCATTTAATATGTTTAAACGTAGCATGCAGTACTATTAAACGAGGTAACAGGTAACACACAGTACCATTGAACGTGGTAACAGCTAACACCCAGTACTATAAAACGTGGTAACAGGTAGCACACAGTACCATTACACATGGTAACAGCTAACACCAAGTACTATAACACGTGGTAACACGTAACACACAGTTTTATTAAACGTAATAACAGGTAACACACAGTACCATTAAACGTGGTAACTGGTAACACACAGTACGATTAAACATGAATACACGTAACACAAAACACCATTAGACATGAGCATAAGTAAAACACAGCCCCATTTAACATATTTATATGTAACACTCGGTACTAATAAACATGGTTACACGTAACACACAGAACCATTAAACACGATTACACTTAACACACAATACCGTTTAACATGATTACATGTAACACACAATACCATTAAACATAATTAATTACATATCGGGGCGAGGGGTTTTTGGACAGATTTCTACGCAAAAATAAAAAAAATCAGTAAATAAGCAGACTTTTGACATGTGAACGTCATATTCATGCAGCAAACTATGATATGCTCTTGGTATCAGAACCACCTCAATAGCATCGCCAAAGTAAAAATATAATGATACATACCACTCTCCGAAATCACGAAATATATTGCAATCAAATGAAACCAGGCCTCCAGCAGGTGAATGTAATCCCTTGCTTTCATCTGTGA
>NW_018484052.1:0-2826 GCF_002113885.1 Mizuhopecten yessoensis
ACATTTTTTCAATTCGTCAAAGAACACAATCATCGTATGGTTGCTTTAAATAGGTTAAAACCAAAATACATTCCAACAGTCAAGTCATGTGTATATGAACGATTGGGAATAACAACTTGAATTTTGTTTTCAGTGAAGTGCTGACTAAGGCGGGCTGGTGGTTTACCTTGCGTTTGGACTTGATCCGTTCATACTGTACGGGTGTGTTCTCTCCGATAGCCCGACTCCCCCATAGTTCCACCCCTATCCTCGAATACGTCACAGCCAGTGTTGTCATGGGCATCAGGTACGTCACCAAAATAATGAGCACATTGTATCTGCAACAATAAAAAAAAACAGTGTTTAACAACAAAAACAACAACACATTAGTCTTTCGTTTTACTTCTACGTCATAGACAACGTAAAACAAAGTAATGTTTGTAGATTTTGATGTCGTTTACAAACTCAGTGTAAGATTAAGGATTGCACATATAACCATCGAACAAGTGTAGTGATCTGACGTTTGTCAAACTTAGATCAATTTACAAATCAACTGCAACGCCGACAACGTCGAAGAAATCGACGACAACAACGACAATCCCTTTGTACTGAGTTGAAGGTTCAGTACCGACTACGGCATGTAGTCCAGTTCATAATGAAAACCAGCGGTTATTTTCAAAGTTGGATTGGTGTATCGACCAGGACCATTCTTCTGTGGTACACATGTATGGATGGGTAGTTTTTGAGACATCGGCACGGCACCTCACTGTTGAAGTAGCAAAGATATGCAACGAATCTGGTCGTCATTAATAAAAATGTGGAGAACAATGTGGAGGGTCTTTACCCACAATCGTAAAAGTAGGGGAAACGGCAATATCCCTCGTATGATGTGGACCGAATATCTTATATAAACCTATTACTCTGCCGATAGTTAAGTGCTGAGCGTTTATCTATTATGTAATGCTATTGTTTCTGACCAGTTATTGCTTTTAACACAACAAAAATGTAAAGTAAATTGAACCTTCAATATTCCAGACAATAAAATCATGTCGTCATGAACGTTCGATGATCGCCTATGGCCACTCTAACAGAACGGGTAGTATGATATTGCTACAAAGATAAGTGTGTTTTTAATGGCTGTTGAAGACAGGAATATATTGCCACAACCAGCCTCGGACAGACATGTCAAAGTTAGGTGAGGACAGACAGTTAGACCCTCGAGGCCCTCCGGTACCACTCTCATGTGAGCCAAAATAGAATCAGTGCTGAGGGAACGTGACAACAGGACTGACACGTTGTGGAGACAAACCGTGTACTTGTGGCCTAAAACCCTAGCATAGAATGTATGAGGATGTGACCCGATCCCGAGAGTATCAGCAGTTATATTTGTATACTTGTTTTATAAAAACAGATTTGTGATAATTATTAAATTATTTGTGGTAATTAATTATTTATTGCAGCATTCCCAATTAATGTACATTGGGTTCCTTACGTTTTCACAGCAAAGCATATGTGGTATTCAAATTCAAAAGTGGGCTTGCAAGAATTTAAAAAATATTACATAAACTTATGTGAGATTCTACAAGAATGTAGAATTCGGGATATAACATATTCCTCAAACTCGCTCCTCTACGACACACATTGCTGTACTTTAAACCCCATCCAAAGTCTACATTTCAGCTATCAAGTATAATTAATAGGCATATTTCAGAGAAATTGGAGAAATATGGCAATGAACAGAGAGATTTCATTGATAACGGATGATAGATAGGTTTTTGGGGATACAGTTTACATATGTAGATGTTAGGTTAATTATATTTACTGTTATGTATGTAGGAGGGTAAACAAGCTGCCGTTACGTCGGACCATTAAACTCTTCAATTACAATACAGTAGTATCCCTACGGCCATCCATTAGCCAGGTGTAATGACATCCTTTCATATTAGCACCATTCAAGTTACAAGTCTATCATGTAACCGATAAAATCCACACACCACATCAAACGTCGGCATTGTAATAGATCAAATAGGAGCTTTAGATCCCGTCAAGTCTAAAACTATCTCCTAGCTAGCTGTGGTAGACTTTTCGGTTAGGACCTGCTATCTTAAGCTCAGTCGTCTTTAAAATATATATCTGAGTGTTAACGAAATTGCTCAGCCAGAGTTATCTTAATGCGCCGATTCCGCAGATAATTCTGTTATGTTTGTAGGTAAGTGTGGTGTACCATGTAACTGTCAGTTATGTACGTAAATGGTCCAGTGTAATGTATTGGAGTAAGAAATGAATACTCTTGTGTTTAGTGCTGTTTATGTATCAATGTGTATGCTGTTTTCGTACGTAACACAGGTATGAGTATATTATTTATTCCAATAATTAAAAACTAGGGTTATGTTGTTTATTTTATTTTAAGTAAATACATTGATGTGTATGATATTAATAGTAAAAACCGTAATATGTTGTCAGGTGGTATTGTATTTCAAAACCATTAGGTAACTAATGTGTTCTTATTAAATATGGTTTGACTGCAGTAGTGAATACAGTTTTGTGATGTATTTTAATCAGGTGTTTAATAGTAAATTCGGTAATGTGTTGTTTCGATGAAAAGGTCGCAACCTGACTATCAGCCTTCTTACAGTACTTACATTTAGTATACATATTATATACTATACTTAAAGCCTCTTTTTGTTATCAGCGTGACGATTATTTATTAACAGGGATTGGATGCTCAATACATAACCTTATTATGTAAACTCAATCGTAGCAATGACCCTTGTATTCATATGATAACATAACATATGTAAGGTAAGTCATGTGGATGGTCTTTCCCGATGCAAACAGTCTAGTGGA
>NW_018484053.1:0-2827 GCF_002113885.1 Mizuhopecten yessoensis
AACGACATTATTTGAGAAATACTTTCGTGTATTCGTTCATTCATTCAGCATGTTTTGTGTTTGTTTTTTTCATCATCTTCGCCATTTATAAACAGTTCCATTCATCAATTCATTAATTCCCCAAATTCATCAAGTCCGTCATTTTTGACTTCTCCATTAAAAAACTTCCATTTACCATGTCTAGTTTAAAATGCGATGATTTACCAACCTTGTAAGAGCCTATGTTTTAAACATTATAACAAGAACTATAACATAATTAGGTATATAATGCTGTTTTTATTCATTTATCTGTCAATCTTTAGTTATTGTATTTCTGTAATTTAATGTACACATGATTGAGTATGTTTCTTTGATTGTTTTCAATAAAATATGTTTAAATATTATGAAGCTTTTTATATTTAATTTAAATTTCAAAAGGTGCCCTTATCAATGTTTGCCGACCCGACTTGTGCAAACTAGACAAACATTCTTATAAAAAAAACTTACAACACAAAATTGACAAAACAATAATTAAATACGTGTTCAAATAAACCCCCACATGTAGCTAGATAAGCATTGGATGTACTTAAGAAACGAATGGTCAATTAATCATGTCCTTCCTGTCGTTTGACGCGAGCTCCTGGCGTATGACGCGCGCTCATGTAGCGACCAGCGTTTCTCCTCTTGTGTATCACAGGAAGTAACGTGCGCTCCGCAACAGGTTCCGGAGGACGATGTTGATCTACAGGTCTTGAACACTCAGGATTGAGGTCATTCAATATTATCTTCACGATCGTCGGCAAATACAGCTCTGCTTAATTTAGGGTTTTTTAAAATTATTTTTTTAACGATAACAGGTCTCGGAAACAACTTAATGTAAATCGGTTTCCTGGTCATCCTCGAAATCCAAGGTATCATACATTTTCTACCCCACTGTGAGTTGTCGTGAAAAATCGAAGCTCTCACCGCGACACCCTGTGGATGATACAAATAGACTAGTCTGATGTCTTGGGGGGAAAATATCAGTTGTATCATAGTTGAGTCATAGTACAATCGACAGGCTTGTTATGTTGGGTGTAGCTCATATATAATCTGCAAATGACAGGTATCGGGGAGGCGATTGGTAGGCTATCGTACCTGGAACCAATTGAATTGCTTACTGCGAACGTTGTATTTATTGTCTCACGACTTATTCTAGGGGTGCAGAGGAACTATGTGTGTCGAATATATCATTGGTCCTGTGCATATCTAAACGCCAAAAATGAGAAAACCGACTTGTGATACAAATAAACTATGTGCATTTACTTAGTATAGACGTAATAATTTATCATATTAGTAACAGTGTAAAGTAAATATCGACCATCTCCTGATTGCTTAAACACTTAAAAATATAAACCAGGAATAAAGGATATACAGTAAAATATCGTTCTACTGGCCTCAAATTTTGTTCAGATAACTATTGGCGTTATAAAGGGGTTTGGCGATAAATTAGTGACCGCCATGGATTCCTGAGAAAAAGGGAAAAACGTGATTTGAAACATGTCTATCGTCCAATCCAAGGAAAAGATGGCGGTCACTAACGAGCAAATAGTGTTTACGGCCAGACGTCTAATTACCAGCATTGACAAGGAACCTATCATAAGTACCGTACAGGCATTTTATCAGTGAAAGATAACGAAACAATGTTTTGTATGTGAAACGCATTAATAAGACAACAAATACCAACTGTTTGTTAAATCCTTTTCGACTTAAATTTTTGATGCCTATTTTTGACGTTGCCTTATTTGAAGCCCGATGGAATGACGAATAACGAAAGCTCTGTTTTATCATAATTACCCCATTGGGAGTCAACTGTTTTACGTATTTTTCGTAACGAAGCTTTTTAAGGTAGAACTACTTTTTTTCTAATCAATTCAATTGAAAATATTTGAATAACTGAATGAACAGACTTGAGTCGGAAGGCTTTCAAAATGTATAAAATACAAGTAGCCTCGAAGTAAGATTGACAATAGTCACAGGGTTAAGTGTCAATGTGTATTGCAAAAGTTCAGACATAGTTTTTCTCAAAAGTAAAATAAAGTCGAGATTAATGATATTCCTTAAAGATTTGTTTATGTATATGGTGAACTATAATGGTTCTTATTTTGAACCTGTGCCGCAAGGTTCTTATTTTGAACCTGTGCCGCAAGACCATTATTGTTCGTATTATATCATACATATGCGAAGGGGAGTAACTCTAATGACATTAAATAAAAACTGCAAGTGTTGTAAAAATAACGACATGAAAATAAATCTTCAGAAAAATGCGAATATGATAACTTCCACACCATACAGATTATCACCTGAAACTCCAATGCACATCTCGGTTAATGACGTACGAATTACATCTACAGATAGCCAGAAAAAAAATAGAATCTACACAGATAACAAAAAAAATTGGATCGACCAGGTCAAATAGTCCTAAAAACTACATAAGGTTGTTGCACACGGCGCAAAATGTCTATATACCCACCCCGGGATACCGAATAAATATAACTCCAACATATTTCCAAAACTAGATTAGGCAGCTTTTGTCTTGGAGTAATGGCAGGACCAAGGAGAAAACAAGCCTAATCGCCGGATCATAGGAACAGGCAATTCAAACATTTGAAATAGGGGCCACAGCGGCTAAGTCCACTATCCCTCCACCACCGGGTCGCGGGTTCGAGACCTACGTGAGGAAGGCGCCAGGTACTGACCGTTGGTCCGTTGGTCGGTGGGTTTTTTTTCGTGGAACTCTGACTTTCCTCCACCATAATAAAAATTGGCACGTCCTTAAATGACCATAGCTGTTAATATGACGTAAAAC
>NW_018484054.1:0-2827 GCF_002113885.1 Mizuhopecten yessoensis
ATACCGAGTAAATATTCAAAATTTAAATCTATTTCCATCCGACTGAATTTAAACACAATGTAAGCAGTTTACAGTATGGTTGGTATTGAGCAAAACAAATATTTTGATTTTTTCTATTAGCCTGTAAGAGCACATGATGTATGGTAACTCATATAAGAATCTGACAATACCTTTCTCTCACCAAATACATTAATCTGATATAGCAACTTTCAGTTCAGTGTAAATCAAGAAATGATGCAAGATTTCCCTTTATAAGTCATTTTATATCACCCACCATGAAATTTATGAAAACAAATTGCACAGGTATTTCTGTGCCCTATATACAACTTATCACCTCCTTTCTCTAACTAGATGTATCATACACAGGCAAAATTCCTTGAGGTAAATTTGACCTGCCACAATCTTTACCAGAAATTTACTGGAGGTTCAGGTCCATTTCAGGTAGAACTTAGGTCAGGTTTCTGTCTCTTTTTTTTGCCCTTTTCAGGTAACACTGACCTGAAAATTTGACATAAAATGGACATGAATTTATATCAAGAAATTCTGACTGCATCTCTTTGAGTGTGATTTAAGGATAAAATGAAACAAACTTTCTCTCAATGACTATACATGTACATGTATAACTTTCAATGTGATTTAGATAAAAAAAAAAATAAACATAAACTAATACCTATAATGATTTTGCACACAAAACAATAAATACAAAATTCATTAAACAAAGTCTGCTGCTGTTAATGTAAATTGAACCATTTTTTTATTTCCCTAAATAATCAATCGAAGTCGAAAAATATGAGTAACCTTTTCTGATGTGTGATAAAACATCCACATTTGTGCAATACGGTCACATCAGTTGACGGATGTTACGGAATGGGAAAAATCTGGAAGGCATATGTGTTTAATATTCAATAAGTATATTCTGCACTTTTCTAATTCTTCAATACATATTACACATTATAACAATGACTATAAAATTTTCAATAATAAGGTTGTATTGCCAGGTAATGTGTATGATCGTATCTATAAACAAAGATGTCAATTAAGGCTGTTTAAACTATTTTGGTACGTCATGTGACTGTTACTGCTACACAAATAGATAACAATAAAATCCAGCTGAAATATTACAACATCCTTGAATCAGAAAAGATACTTTTGAAAAGGATATCATATCTATTCACAGGCCATTCCTTAATATATATATCAACCGCGATACCTCAATAACAACTGTGCGGTAGCTATTGCACAGATGTGCGCACACTATTATTGCATTTTCTTTCATTCTGGGCACACCACACATCGTGTAACGTAGTTCAATCCCACAACCGTGAAACCTGGATTTCAAGAATGACATGATTACTCTTGGCATGACCAATGTGTAGTACTTATGATGACGATAAATTGCTCTACAAATTTGAATATGATTGTGACACCGGGATTTTGTAGATTTCAGCTCTCTAAAGGTACACAGCCTCTTCATGTAGGAAAGTTTTCAAGAATTATTTCTATGAAAACAGGAGAAAAAGTACCAATGTTAGATATTTTTCAGGCCCTGAATGAAAATAATTAAAATTCATGGTTGTTATTCTATTGCTCTGACAGATGGAGCTGCCTTGTCATCTGTTCAAACTTTTCTACAGTTATAGCCAAACAGAAGCTAAGGGGAGGTAACTGCATATATGTAAAAACATATAGTGCTGTTGTATAGGGATGCTGAAGTCAGACTTTAGAAATTATACACTTTATACAAAACAATGCATGTCATACAAGCTTTAATTTGATCTTGTGTATTAAAGGGCTATCCAATTATTGTTCAGGGTTCCAGGGTGTATACTCTACTGACAAATAACTACACACTTTGCAAAAAGTTTCTGTATAAAATACATGAACTATTCAACTCCTGAAAATCTTGTTCAACCCTGATAAATTAATTTTAAAAAGACACATTTTTAATTAGTGTAAGTGTCGTTTACCAGACATTCACTTTAAAATAATATGTCTGAAAATCAATTCATGTATGTGATGTCATTACTGTTTTTGAAGTTAAACCAAATAACTAGTAAAATATGTATCATGGGGGAATAGCCTAATTATTGTTTATTTTTTACTTTAATCTAAAAATGAAGGTAGTACATGTAATACATGTTTCATTTTTTTCTTTCTTATATAAATGAATATTCAATGTTACCAAATGAAAATATGCATAGTTCCAAAAGCGAAGACCACATGATAACACACCACATTTGTGTACAGTAAACATTGTCAGCCTCAGTAGCACCTCACTGGTCTGGACAGCGACACTTTGAATTCTGAAGTTAATTACTCTGTTCCGAGACAGAAGTAAGGGGTATCGGAATTTACATATATTTCAACTATCTTTGAAACCCAAGTTTTGCCTCCATCATAAGTTTACTTTACAAGAACTACTGCTTAGGAAATTCAGCATCTGATATGAAATTATATGTAGCTTCCACCATCTTTTTTTCTACATTTAAAAATAATGAAGACTTATCAACACATCCATTGTTTAACCCAAATTTTGTAAACAATAACACCATATCAACTGATTTGTGACTTACAGCATGAAAATATATACATCATTTATAACGCAAAAGAAAAAGAAAAAGACAAAAAAAGACAAAACAAATAAACAAAACAAAATGAAATCTGACCACAGTTATACTTAATTAATATACATGTATTCCATAATATTTTCCTCCGATTGTTTGATGTATCTACAATATATTTTGTATACCAGTTTGTCTAGCACAACCAGTGAAATGTTATGGATGATGTTTTGATGACTTTGGCACGGTATTAAAGCTGACAGTGC
>NW_018484055.1:0-2827 GCF_002113885.1 Mizuhopecten yessoensis
CCGTCAGTGGCACTCGTCATGGTGTCTCCCGTCAGTGGCACTCATCATGATCTTTCCCTTTGCTGTCTCTATTCAATGGTCGTTTCGGAAATCTGAGTAGATCAAAGATGTGTTTTTTTCTTGTATAATCTCATAAAAACGAAATGAACCAAAACAAATACAAGCATACGTAGTAATGGTCCCAATAAGAAATGGTTGAGCAGCATGTATGTCACCGTGACATTAGTAGATCTGTCTGTTTGGTAAATTTTGATTCCGCATACTCCATGGTAGTATCAATATTTATAAATACGTTCGAATCACATGTTCACAAATGCCAGTAGCCCGGTTTCAATACTGGCCAGAAACTGCTCCAAATGCGAAACACCTGTACTCGATTTGTCAACACAGTTGCCCATGCTTTTACACAAAGGATGTTGCTGCGCATTCGTAAAGGTCTCACAAAGTTTGGTTATCTTTTCTTATTTACATAGGTTAATTTGTGTTGAAGATTTGCAATAAAACGGAAAAGACCACTTCAAATTTGCAAAATATATATACTTTTGAAAATTACGATATTGATCAGGTTATTTGCCATTTTTCGGGGGATACTGTTTGAAAATTTATTCGCTCGATTTTAAAAAAGACTAACAATTTGTGTATACGATTGAGGGGGATTATACCGTAAACTATTAGAAGCCTTGAGGAAGTCGTGGCCTTTATTTGTAATTGTTTTTCTATAAACACATCATTTGCAACCGTTCAATGCCGCTCACATGCAGCAGACGACAGACACTTTACAGTGGGTGAAGACAGACCTGAAGGAATTTTCTGGGCTCTTAACGTGATGCCGTTACTAATGTGTAGTAATAAAACGTCATCTTCCACCAATATATTCTCGCTGATACAAGCGACATGATCATATACACTACTAAGACTATGTCATAGACGGAATATCAGGAAATATTGTACACCGGGAAGTTTCGGCCGAGTCAAACATTCGCCCTTCGCCGGTAAAATACATATTCGTTCAGACAAATTGTCGCCCTCCGCCTTTTAATAGCTTCATGTATGTATATCATGTTGTTTACTAACGTTCTCTGTTATGATAAATTCGCCCACGTTGCAGAGAGCGAAAAGGGCGAACGTAAAATTGTGGCGAAAATTTGCTATAAACAATTACTTAAATTGATAATAGTTGTTAAAATTATAAAAACTAAACAAAAAAATACATATTTACACTTTGGAACCCTTAACGTGTTTCAGGCATTCGACCATAAGACATATTAGGAGAAATACTGACAAGGAATAGCATACCGAGAATATAGTTAATTTCGATTTAACGGACTAAGGACAGACGTTTATATATATGAAGGAGATTACTTTAGAGGACACACTCTCATACCAACGGAGTACCGACAGACTTTTAAATATACGGAAAAGGGACACACATTTGGGCGTACAGACAACGGACAGAAAATATACTTTATTGGATAAACTACAAATGGTAACAAGAAATTTACTTCTGTCTTTCGTTGTAAATCTACATTAAGGTCAAGGACAATGGTCTCCATGATACGATGAATTGTAAAAAAAAACAAATAAAAATAGGTAAGATTGTTTTCCAGATAAAGAACATTTGATGAATGAACCCAACACACTTCTTTCTATACAAAGATATCAGGAAAATTCCCGATTTGAAAAACTAAACAACAAAAACAAAACAAAAACATTTACGTCACTCACCTGTAAACAGCTGAGAATTCTGTACATACTAAAATCATAGTATGTCTTACACGTAACCTTGAAACAGCAACAGAGAGAAACACCCAGCAGGGCGGAAGCTATGTATACAGTGCCTCGTTATACAAGATGAAGAAAACTAAGTGAAGTTACAAGACACGACTGATGTTTGAAAGTCTTGTTTTGGTGATCGATTCCGCAGGACAAACAAAAGCATCTTTACACGTTAACACATTGTCTTCAGATACGAGTTACAACCTGAACCTTGTTCGTGTCTCTTCAGTTAACTGCTGCTGGAAGTAAGGGAATGAGCTTGGTTGCTGATTAAATTGTAGATTAAATTCTAAATCCATTCTTGTTTTTTTTATTTATATGCTGCACGGACTGTTACTCGCCTTCAAATAAATATGTAACTTTACTGAGCGATAAATATTGAATTGAATTTCATAGAAGACCATTTGGCAAAGAAAGCGCTACAGACAACGCCATAACCCTGCATATTATATACAGGTTGTCTTATAAGTTTACTTCTTTTCATATAAATAAACAAGATATGCGAGATTCTATAATTTTGTTATTCCTTTCTATCCACACAGTGTAAATATATCGTCTTCTGAGGTATCTGGGTGCTGACAAGGCCGTCTGACCTGGTTGTTTTGAAGACTTGCGGCAGAGTTAGCCTAACACGTGTTAGTTTGATAAACTCAGACTTTTATTAAACGATATTTACCATTAAACAAACATGTTACGTCTAGTATATCGCAAATATCCGAAAACTTTGGGATTGCAAAAATAAATTCACGTCAATTTGTGAACACAGGTGTTGATTTTGAAGGCGAGAACTTCCGCCATTTCTTTTAAATTGATGATAAAAAATAGCATTCCCTCACACGAAGTAAACGTATATATGGAATTCACAGCTGTTCACATTATTCATAAATAAATTATTTACAAAAGAAAAAAGACTTAATTGGTGAGTTAACAAATTGCTTACAACCGAAAACAAAGTTCGCCTAATTAGTGTGAAAGCTTACATTTCCTGTGAAAGAAACGATAAAACATAAAGAAACCCAGTAAGCATTTGTTTTATTTACCTAACAATATG
>NW_018484056.1:0-2830 GCF_002113885.1 Mizuhopecten yessoensis
TGTGCATAATACTGTTTGAAAATTTACTTTACCTTTGACAAAATGGGTAATTTATTATGTTATACAGTGTAAGACTTTTCAAGTCGTTACATTTAAAAGGATTTCTGGAGTTGTTAAAATAGACTCTGTTCAGTGGTGTGATTAAATATGATATCAGATAAATTTATAAGAATTTTTGTGGTTTTAATTGAATTTAATTGTCAAGATAAAACAACATCATGACAAATAAAAATGAGAAAAAAACTACATCTGAGTTGTGTAAAAGTTTTGGAATTTTTGTGTGATTTCTCATAATCCTGTTTGAAGTAGATTTTGACAAGATAGAGCATGTTTAAATTTATAAACATTTGGAAGACTCCCATACGGCAACATGTTTTTGATGTTCCAAACTTTTATTATGCATAGTTCATGGACATTGAGATGTTGTTCAAATTTTTAAAAGTTCAGCTTGAGCAGTGAAATTTCAAGATAAATATGAATCTTTCTGACTTTTTATATGTAGTCATAAGAACATAAAATTGATTGATGATAATGTAAAACCACTAGACCATGAAGTGACTCTTTCGTCTGAATGTATAGACCTAACTGCTCTCTATGATAGATACCTGGGGTAATAGAATACACCAGAGTAAGAAAGATAGAGGATTCACTTTAATGGGAAATTACAAATAGAATTTATAAACAAGAGAATTACAGAGAATTACAGTCTATCACAATAAAAGTACAATAACACTTTGTGATGTAAATATACACATTTATTTTAGACTACATTTTTAAGTAACTGGGTTTCATACTTTCATAATTATATAAATGTTCAGAATATGCATTTCAATCCATAAATGAATAGCAATTAACTGGAAACATAAAGTGCATTTTGTCAGAATTTGTCATTTCAACTTGCCATTCATATTAAGTTCTATAATAAATGCATGGAAAATGAAAGCACTTCAGAACTCAAATATGCATGTTCCAGGTTAGCTTCAAGTGGTTAGTTGTGACGTCATTTGATAAGTAATGACATTATGTGTGACATTGAAGTTCAATTTAATTTCTTTTCAACATGTGACATATAGCATATTATGTATATAAAGATTTGACAGCTACTCACTTGCATACCTGTCAGGGACTTGCAGTTGATTTAATTAATTTTGACATCATATTTTAATATATGAATATTAATTTTTCATTTAAGGTACATTTGATCAACACTACTTTTTGTAGCATTTCTTTATAATACTGGTTCTTTATAATATAATTTCTGCTACAATAAGTCTTGATGTTAACATTTTTGTTTAAAAATCTAATAAAGGAATCAATAGGATTGTTTACAATATGAACAACAGGTTTAAAAGAAAAAGACTGCACCATTCAATAAAGAAATCTTATAGTATATGATAATTTGTTCTGATGATTAAACATTTTACCAGATAAGAGAATACAGATTCAAGAGTATAGAACTACCATGAATCCCAAGCCAAACATCTGCGTTTCCCATTACATCTTTAATGAAGATGCACTTTTATACTGGCGGTGTTCTGAGGTGGTAATGGGACTTTTGAATCATGAATGAGGTTGTAATCAAATTAGGTACAATCTGTGCCCGAGACCAAGGGAGATAATTGGAAACTACAGCATTAAAATGTTTTAAATTTCATCTTGACAGATAATTAGAAAACTTCACATTTGAATTTCTGTATTTTGTCATGTGATAAGGACATTTTCTCTCTTTCTGGAGATAAGACTTGGAAATATGTTTTCAGATTACTCTTCTATTGATTTTATACGTATTCGAAGCGAGACTATAACTTCGTTTAGGTGGTAGCACTCGAGGGTCGTGTTGTGTGTCCTGATGTCATACAAACACAATTCGTCAATTGCATTTCCCTTTATTGGACGTGATTATTTTTCCATTAGCATGTTGACTAAAATGCCAGTGGAATATTAGGCCTATTGAAATATTTATGCTGCGAATCCCTTGATGCCTTGTAACATGACAAGTGGATGAAACATATGTTGTCATCGCACACTGGTGTTTGTACAGGTGCTGCATGTGCATGGCACAATTGCCCACGGGGCAGGCGCCTAAGGGCCATCGATAGAGACATACGAGGTTGTTGACGATGCCTAGTTGACATTATCGTAGCTGTGCAGCATATAATGTCGTTAACGGGATAAAGCTCAGGAGAGACTGTTCTGTTTTTAGGAATCTGCTGTAATTTGTACACTATAGGGGACAATTGTACCATCACCATCCGAACCTGGTAAAGCTGTCTGGAACCAAGCTCTTGTTTTATTAAGTGAGAACTCATGTTAATGAAAATAATTACCATTCTACAGAAGTTGATGGTCACTAAAACATATGCTTTGCTGTATCTTTATCAAATGTTGAAAATTCATCATATACCCTGGTAACAGTTTTGCCAGAAAAGTTGCCACAAAATTTTGGTTTTGATGACCATATATGGCTAAAGGCCCTCAGCCTACCCAGAGAGCCAACAGGAAACAGACTGTCTTGCAGCTGTATAGCTTCAGTTTCATGATACGTACACTGAAGATTTTCCCTAATAATTTCACTTTCCCATAGTAAAAGCATTAAGTTAATGGAAAATATTACGGACCTCAGGTTACTTACTTGCATGATACACGTTGTACAGTTACAATTCCTCGGTCTTCTGCATATTCAATTCATTTTTAAGTTTTGAAAATCGTTGATTTATAAGCATTGATTTTATAAGCATTCAGTTGACATTCATAGGCAATATTGAATGCCAACTGGACAAAGGTGAATTCAATGAAGCACACTAGCGCTTCATGTTGGATTTGCCTTTGT
>NW_018484057.1:0-2830 GCF_002113885.1 Mizuhopecten yessoensis
CCCCCCCCCCCCCCCCCCCGCCAATAGAAATCCTATAGCCTACCAATATGCATATACTTGACACTGATTTGTTATTCTACCTATTTACATTATTGAAATTTGAATTTATGGTGACCATGTTTTTGTACCATGTTTTGATATGCACAAATTAACACCGACCAAGGTGGTTCAGGAATCTGACTCGGCTGACTCTGTTAATTCCGATTCGGACAGAAATGTCAGTAGTGGCCGGTTTGATGATGAATTCTGAGAACACAACCAATTACCTGACAATGAATACAAATCAAGTTTTTCAAGCAAATCATTTGATGACATTCCATTGATTTCGTCTCCAATACATAACATTTCATTTCCATTTTATCCAACTGGTCCTAAATCAAATTTTGCAGGATGTGATGTTAGTAATTTTGAAAATGATTTTGAACATTTTGAGTCAGATTTCGATATCGCTAGAAATATCACATGTGAGCAAATTTCGGGGTACCCCCATGAATATACCAATAAATTTCTACAGGAGTTCACAGCCTATGCTGTTTTAGATGATCACAATCGGAAAATAGCTGCTTTCCATCTTCACCTCAAAATGCCTGCACTGACATGGTTCAATTCTCTGACAGACCGGGATGATTGGGACAGCATTTTGCATCTATTTAAACAGCATTTTGTTATTGGTGACTCGAATAGTTCAGCTATGCTACTTGAGTCTAATAACAAGTTTTCCAAACTTGAGCTGCTTCCTGGTCAACCAATTGAGGACTTTCATTGTCAAATAGTTGAGAAAGGGGAGATAATCGGGAAGTCAAGTTTTGAAGTTTTGGCAAAGTTCATCAGTGGTCTTCCCAACAAACTGGCTTTATTTGTTTGTGCCGGTTCACCACAGGACATTACTGCTGCCTTGAACTAGGCAAAGATGGGCGAGACCTGTGGATATCGGGACCACAGAGAGGGTGTAGTGTCGCCTCCCACTCTTCCTCCAACATTTCCTCCAGCCCAAGTTGCTTCCATGAATGCAAGACCAAACAATGGTTCTGGTTTTCAACAACTCCAACAGCAGGTTCAAATGTTGACAGATGTGGTTACAAAATTAGCGGTCACATCCAACCAGGCTGTTCCTGGCACTATTGCAGGGGCGACCGTCGAAATTGTTGCTGGGATGTTATTAATCCCAACACATTATGTCAGCTTTGCTCACAAAATGGCCACACAGCCTTGTCATGTAAGTAATTACAGGGAATCTTCTCAATCCCAGGGAACCAAGGGCACAGTTCCAGGGGACAGAACAATCATGTCTAATTACAAGTGCCTTTAACTTGGAGGACAATACTGACGATAGTTGTGACAGTACTTCAGAAGATCAGCGGGATGTGAATACCAGTGACTCAATGACTCCTTCAGCAAAATTTCTGTTTATTCCTGTCACTATTCACACACAAAAGATTGCTGCTGTTGTTGACAGTGGTAGCACAACTAATGTAATTTCACAGGATTTATATCATCAGATTCCAATTGGTTTTAAATCTCCCATTTCCACAGAGGAATGCGCAAACTGTATCTGTTTTGGGAACAACGACAATCACTATTCAAATGCCACAGGGTTCTCATCATCTTTCTGTTTACATCTTGTCTCCTACTACTCATCCACTCATTATTGGCACTCAGTTTCTAGCAGAACATAAGATTGTCCTTGATTTTGGACCCTTTTCGTATGGACTTCATGATGCAAAGGTTCGATGTCCAAAGCGGAAAACTATTCAACCTGGTACAGAAATGATATCGTGGGGCAAGCTTCCAGTTGGTATTCTTTTTGGCCTACATGGAATCTGTTCCAATGCAGCATCAATGGTGAAGAAACATCTCCTTGTAGCGAAGTCTCTCGTTACTGTCACTGAAAACAGAATGGTTCCTCTTCGCATCATCAATCCATCATCAGCACCTGTTGTTATACCAAAGGGTAAGGTTGTAGCTCATTTTCAAACAATGAGTCAGGACTTTACCTTTGTACCAGTCAGGGACAAGATTGTAAGGAATTTGTATCAGATTGGCAATCATTTCAGGCGAATTTTTAGCTTCTGGACACTTAACAGGAAAAAGAGAAGGCAGAGCTCAGGTCATTGTCTTTACAGGTTCAGAGACTTATTTGTTACGAATGCCAATCCATCGTTGGGGTTTACAGATCAGTTCCAACATAAAATCATAGTGAAGCCTGATGTGAAACCGAAGTACCACAGACCATATCGCCTTCAACCAGACAAGCGAGAAGTCCTTCGGCATCATCTGGATGAACTACTTACACATGGGATTATAGCTCCAGTTAGCGAGTCGGAGGAAATCCCAATTTCGAGTCCATTAGTGTTGGTCACTAAGCAGTCGCGAAACAAAGTTCCAGATCAGCCCATCACAAGGAAGTCTAGTCTATCCCAATTCAGATTTTGTGTAGATTTCCGTTAATTGAACAGCCAGACTCAGCATTTTCCGTATGACATTCCGAATGTACAGGAACTCACAGAATCCTTTTCGTCCAAAGTATCAAATTATCTAACCTCCATAGACCTCAGTTATGGGTTCTTCCAGATGCAGACTTATCCAGCTAGTTCACGACATACTGCATTTAACACATGCTTTGGAACATATAAGTTTCTCCGCCTACCAAATGGTTTGAGTTCATCACCTGGAACTTTCCAACTATTGATGGATCGGATACTACGCGGCTTGACATTGAAAATTTGCTTGTTTTATTTGGACGATGTCCTCATTGCATCCAGTTCCTTTCAGGAACATCATGTCGACATTGAAACTGTTTTCACCCGCATTGAGGCTGCTTGGTTGAAGC
>NW_018484058.1:0-2830 GCF_002113885.1 Mizuhopecten yessoensis
GTCGTCGTCGTCGTCGTCGCTTTTGTCGTCATCGTGTTAGAAAAAAACACCTATACTGGTACATGTTTATACTGAATAATATGTTTTTATGAAGTAAAAATTTGAGAAATACTTCGTCGTCAAAACACATGGACCATGTCTTAACTAAAGTTTATAGTCGACAAAAAATGACAACAAAAGGAAAATTGGGAAAACGTCACGAAGCGGCGGAGGTGAAACCAGGCGTTCCATAAAAGTGTGTATTAACCTGGGCCACACGTGGCAGCCGTCCTGATGACTACCGTCAAATGTAAGAAAGAAATCATAGACGATTACAGTCTTCTTTGTTGAAAACCCAGGATATGTTGTGTACTTTATGGAAAAATCCTTTTATTTTAAGCAGATGCTGGAATGTAAAATCCAACTGCAACCTGTATGCACTCTACAAAGCAGAGGAGGATGGGGTGTTACTACTGAGGAAAGGAAAGATAAAGATCGTGTAATTGAGGTCGTCGCGTTCGACAGAGTTTGGTAATGTGATGATAATTAACTTATCGTCAACGTGAAGGTAATTGCTTAATGGGTAACTGTAGAAATGAAAAATACTGAATCTTTTCACTTTACAGTAGAGAATAAATTGAATGCGAGCAGTTTCCGAAAATCTAGTTATTCAATCAACAGTCCTGGTATGAATTCTTAATATGAATACAGATCGCGGCGAGAACTACCTATTCAGAAATAGTCGTTCATAGTCCCCATATCGATGGTCCATTGGACAATTTACCTCGATTGTTGTGAACCCATTAAGTCATCACGCGGACAATCCTGTGTGTACCTTAACGGTTATACTACAATATTGTTATTATTACACAAGATGTGACACATAGGTCTCCATGGGGATACATGTGTTATAGGTACCTGAGTTACGTATAGTTTAGGGTATATATATTTCATTGAGGTGTGGAGAATTGGAATTTAAGACATCTTACTGAGGTGTAAGTTACGACATATGTATTATATTAGGTTATGCGTTATGGTAATTTAGTGCATTTTCATGTGTTTTCTAAGGTGTATTGGATATGGTACAACAAACCAGCTGTGGATTGTCCGGGAGGTTGGCCCGGGTTCCGACTCTCCCTGCTACGGAGATGACGGACAATTCACCTTCTATAGGATATGATTAAAGCATGACGAGTCAAAATAGTCCAATCCTATTCTTTATCTCCATCAGAAATAGAAGTACTGGTGACTTGAAGTTTTAATTATAATCAAATGACGGATATATGCCGTACCACAACTCGCGTATTCGGCGGGGCCATACAACATATCAGGCATACATGAACTTGTCGGGGTCACGGGTCGCACGCCCTTGTGATCGGGGTAATTATGCATTTTAAACTGCCCCTCGAACTGTATTGGCCGGCGGTAGTGAATTTTGAAGATTTACGCAGAAAAAAAACTTTATCTTTATGATTGCATGACGTAAATAAGTAAAGTACATAACGAGTGGAACAACACAGAATTTAAAGTAAATTCTAGAATAGCAACCACTTATAAATACAACCGGAAGTGAATAACATTGGGCGGAAGTTGAAAAGAATGAAACTCTTACAAAGAACAGACGGAATGTATTCAAATATTTGCTATCTCAAATTTGAGTTCTATCACTGATGTCCGACATGATTTGGTAATTACAGATTAAGTTTACGAATATCACATGTCGAACACGACGAAACAGGCGATATCTGACTGAGGATACCGGGGCGTGTAATTTGGACAACAATTAGCTGTCCACTAGACAGTCGTAATTTCAATGAATTACAATTAACCATGGAACTAACAAATCTTTACCTTGCTGTGATACACACCAATAACAGATAACACCACTAGGCCTGCTGGGGACCTTATTGATTAAAGGCATTGGCCATGTAATGGGCCGATACACTAGGACCATCAGATAAAAAATATCAGCCCTGTATCTAATCCGCGACAACGAGTTTGTTAATCAGAATACTCAGCCAGGTAAGCTGTTTGTATAAACACGGTGTGTTATGCTGTGTCGTTTATCGCGCTATTTACATGTACAGGTAAGTATATACGTGTTTTTGATAAGGTCACACCAGTCGGGCTAAAATGTCAATATACAACTGCAAATATGTATACAAGTATTATATACACACATGAATGGTCGAGGCGTGAATGGGTGAGTGTTACATGTTGACCTCCCAAAGGACGTAATCCCCAGTGCTGTAGAGTACGATATAGCTGCAACATTTAAAAACATTACCCCACTACACACACTTTTCCAAATCGTCAGTTTAATTTTTTGTCCATGTTCAACTCGTCCAGTAGGAAGTTGTCTGACGTTGGTCTAATAAAGGGACACCAACATTCCACATACACAGTCACGACATCCATTTGTATCCCTCTGATGATGCGTCGCCCCTCAATGCTCCCCCACGTACATACCAGCCGTCATAAGAAAGGGATTACTGACGGTGGGGATTTGGCAACACGATTCCCCTCGCCTCCCCCTCCTGTCTTATTCCACCCGCCAAATACTTGTCTCTCTACCTGTCCCGGCAATGCACGCGCGCTCTTAGCTCCCAGTTTTCGTTGCAACACACGGTAGAACCATTACCAACTACATATATCGCCCACACAACTTTTGTCTATGGAAGGTTTACGATAGAACTTAGGACCTGCTCGTGCCGTGGTACTTTCCCAAAGTATTTTGAAAAGGAAAACTTCGTCATATAAAAGTGAATTTCAGAGTCAATGCGACTGCTTGTAACTTTCACTGTAGTCCGAATTATTCTGACGTTTTATCGACTTTTTTTTATATTGGTCT
>NW_018484059.1:0-2832 GCF_002113885.1 Mizuhopecten yessoensis
AAAAAATGTTCAAAGTACACGTTTTTTCATTCGTTTGGAATACAAGCTGTTACCAAGGAACGTGAATATAAACACCAACAACATGATTACGTCGCCTGCCGTCGACCAAGAAGTTCAACTGGTCACTGTGTCCGTCCAGAGTTCGGGGGTCCCACGTTCGAATCCTGGTCTTCCATTCAGTGTTTCTTTCCTTAAATACATTAAGGCAAAGGGTACAGCTGCATAAGTTATAATCACGAAAAAGAGTTTCAGTCAGTTGTATTTTTTACTTTGACTATTCTCCCTTCTTTACACAAGATGAAGTAACCAAAATGACCTACTCACAAAGCCTGACAACGATACTTATCGGTCTTGAAACGTTGCGACGCGTTTAAAAGTACATTGTTTGTGTATAAAGATTGTTTTTTGTATTATTATACCTTCCCAAATCGATTAATCTTACCGAAGACAACCAAAGTTTTGTTCTGGCTAAGAGTAACTTCCTCTGTCAAGTTATTTACATTCGAATGTCCGTTTTGACTGGCTTTGCAGCTCTCTTTGATAAAAGGTACATTAGTTACTCCTTGATTTCAGCATTGTCTGTAAAACGCACCGCAACAAGGACTATAACAACTATTTAAATAAAGTTAAACTTGAGAATGTCCTTTACCCTAAACGCCCAGTTAAATATTTAACTATAGAAAGAGATGTAGGGACTCGTTCGTCTTTGGAGTCAGGGTCAGTGATAGAATCGATTAGGACTGGCTCTATCGGCGTGGATAACGTGGCTTGGAGTGTCCCTCTAAGAGTTCGGAGATTTTCATGGCTTGGTTCCTGATCTGACTTGCATATTTTCTTTCTTGCTACAGAATGTGCCAAGCTTAAATGATAAGATTAAAGGTAATCTTGGGTCTCGTGTATTTTGAGGGTAAAAGACATTTAAGCAATTATGCATCGAAAATAACTGGACTGGGGCGATAACCGTTGACCAGGTAGCTTAGTCCGGTAGAGTGTATCGACAAACAACTTGGAGGTCTCAGGTTCGATTACTAGTATGGACGCCACATTGCCCCTCTCGTTATATACACTAGTCAACAATATCGGTCTCGAACGGAGCCAGACACCAGTAGCTGATAATTATAGCAAGCAGACTTTTTCATATCACGGACAAGATAAAATTTGTGACAAAAATATATCGCTATCAATACCCGAGTACACTAATATTTGTTCTACGGATAGCAGTCGCATAAATATAGCATATATTGACCAGTTTAATCTTATCGTAGTCTAAATCTTAAGTATCATCCTCCAAAAATACATTTGCACGCAAGACACTTTCATATAGACTTACCTGCTTGTTTGAGTGGATTTCGTCTATGAGAAGTACAATTTGCAATTGACGGACATATGAATTCACGTCCAGCTTGACGTCACGGTAGGCAATCAACTTAGCAGGGAATTAACTTAGCTCCGTATTATTTCAAATGAGGATTAAACGGCATTTGTTCAATGTTCATGCTGGTATGAACGGTTACATACCAGCACGAATATTAAAACAATACCTATCAATCCTTATATTTACCTTATACATTTTAAGTTATTATTCACCTAAATACAAATATTCCCTTATATTTTTGATAATGTTGTGTGTCTGTCGTCTGTGCAAACGAGATTTCTGAAACAGCATCACGTCACCAAAATGTTTGCCTTTGAAGGTTGTCTCAAGTTATTCGAGGCGGGAGAGGACGCTTCAAAATGACGCTGATAAAATTGCTTTCACAGCGCTATGAATGCAGTTACTTGCAGTGAAAATGTAAACATAAGCTCCTGAAAATTGACTTATTCACTATTCATGTAAATATACCTAAACCTGGAATATAGAATGTCAAAATAATTAGTTTTGAACTATGGCCATGCATTTATGAGCATTAAATCAGGGAAACCGTCATCAAAATGCATTAGATATCATTGAAAGACTCCATGACAACGCAACAACAACCATTCCACTGCCAATCCGACATTTGTCTAAACTCTCCTATTTCAAAACGAAATCGTTATATAATACTCACGTTGATTAATAATGAGAATGTTTCCTGTTCTTAAACACATTTTTGTTTAAATCACCTGATTGGCCTAATTCGACCTCAACGTACATTTTTATTGCTTAGTCAAATTAGGCTATAAAAGCCTAGCAAATGAACAATGTCAAAGTCACTTCGTGGAATTAACGCAATTAACAGGTTTTCATCCATCTTAATTATAAGCATTACATTTTCTCTGGTATCCATTACTACCTGAACATAAGGCTCACCTGCTGATTAACAATCAATCTTCATTTCAACAAGTCTTACTCTAATGTAACAGGTAATCAACAGTCACACTTAGTCAGCACGTACTCAGCGATTAGCTTCTCGACACTAATGAGGGGTTTTCACCTGCCCGTTAAGTGTTTTGTGTGTCAGAGATAACGAGCTATTGGTTGTTATGTTGACCCGCTTAAACGTAGCGACCCTGGAAAGAGCAATATAACACATGTTAAATAGAACCGAACAAATGATGAACTCACGACCGATTTATTATCTTGTCCGCGGTATCTATTTGTCCCCTTGGTATTTCCTTGTCCCCTAAATATCTCCGTATCTCCTTGTTCCCTCTGTATCTCCATGTCTCCTCTGTATCTGTATCTCCATGTCCAATCCGTATCTCCATGCTCCATCTGTATCTCCTTGTCCCCTCTATCAGCGATATCCTTGTCCCTTCTGTATCTCTTTGTCCGCTCTGTTTCTCCTTGTCCTATCAGTATCTCCATGTCCCCTCTGTATCTCCCTGCCCCCTCTGTATCTCCTTGTCCCC
>NW_018484060.1:0-2832 GCF_002113885.1 Mizuhopecten yessoensis
TTTTTTGTAAAACGGCGATTGGACGGCACTGACCGAATATCATGCATATATATATAAGTATATGGAAGAGAAGAGGATGGGGAGGAAGGAGGGAAAGAGATACTAAGGGTTTTTAAGAAAGTAGTGTTGGGGGTAAAATATATAGGGGAGTACATTACACTACGGTTAAAACTACTGTCAAGTAGGGTCAAGCAGGATTAAATAGGGACAATTACTAGAGTTGGACTACGTTTGAAGTACGTTCACATCACCCATACTTCCTTATTGACAGTAAATTCTGTTATCCATCTGTGAAGATAAGGGATGTTGATGACCTAACATAAGGAAGAAGAGAATTATAGTGTAAACTGTACTTTATGTATAAGTACAACAGTACATGTTTCCCAGTCATCTGAATGATATGTCTATGTAATTGTACATGTTTATAGATATGAATAAAATATGGTTTAAACTAAACTGTACTTTGTTTTAGTCAAACATACGTTGGCACAGTTGTCTGCAAATTAAACGACACTACAGGTAATGACATTCAAATAAAACCTATAATCTATTTAAAACAAAATCTTCTGTGTATCGACCTTGTAAATAATTCCCGATTAAGATTGTAATCTCGCAAATTAAGAGGAAAATGCATACCTGGACGTCTCAATTTAATTTAATATTTGTAAATATATCTTTCAACACGTCTTATTAGTATTTAACGTACGTAACTGAATATACTGATATATATTATCAGCAAGTTGATTATCGAATACATTCAAAGGTGATTTACTCAGGTTTAGTCTTACATTTTTGTTCGTGTACAATTTTTGGGTTCAAGGAATAAGTCAGTCTCTGTTTCAGAAGAAGTTGTAGCATTGACTTGTAGAGGTGGTGTACTTCCATTTGACGTCATTTGTGTGTTTTGAAGACTGGTCGTTGGTCCTGGTTTTGCCGTTGTATCATCTGAAGCATCCAATCCATCTAACACAAAGTAAGTAGCTAGTATAACCAAATACAGTACACGTCTTTGCACTGACATTGTTGGTTTTTGTAATTATGACGTTCACAACAGGTGCAGAACTGAAATGTTAAAGAAACAAAATTAAAACTTCTGATTGATATTTGTATCAAAATATTTAAAACATTATACCGACGAATCCGTGTGTAAATCACTATTTAAAAATTATCTTATCAAATATGATAATCGCGAGGAATTATCCAAGCATCAGTGAAACACTTATGCAATTTACAGACAACAACAGTATGTCTGCTAATTACCGAATGATGAAATATTTTAAGGTAACAAACAAAAACAAAAACAAAACAAAAAGTAAAAATATTCAAATATTTGTTTATCAATACATATTAACATTTCGTTGCTATGAGTGTAGATCATAATACCAATTAAAATATTTTTATGATCACATACTAAGTACTTAAAGTGAAAACTGCACCTTCAGATGGAAACATGTTTGGTTATCATTTACGTACAAGAGAAACAAGGGAGAAATATATCCGGATCGATATTGATAAATCATTTACATTTGATGGATGCTGTATTGAAATATATGACTCGTATGTCACTTGAACCTCTACTCGTGTGTTATTTAGGGTTATTCGATATCACATTATCAGTTGACAAATATCTTCAATCAGAAAAAATAATCGTCGTCACATTTATGAAATATTTTATTGACATCGTGTTATTTCAAAACAATTTGTAAAAGAAGGTGTTGTTTTTTGGCTTATTTTAATTAGAGTACATTATTAGAATTGAAATACATATATTTATCATATAATATGGTACGTAACGCAGTTCTGGTCATTCCTATTATATTTGTTATGTTATTCGAATTTGAAGTCAGACGAATTTTGGACCCTATCACTCTAGCAGTATGACGGAAAAAGCTGAGCGTTTCCAATTATAAAAACTTTCACGCGTATCAGGTCTTGCTGCTATTGGTTTAAAAGAATATTTTGGTCATGGATTTATTTATTGAGAACTGTTTTGTTTCTCCTTCTATCATGTCCATTTTTAAATGGTTACGTTGGACACCTTGAATTATAATAGAGCGAATCAAAACATTAAAAAATAAAGAAATGTTTCGTAAACATTTAACGTAATATTATGAAAATATTGCAAATGTCTAAAGCAAATATGTCAGTTATTTGTCAAAAGGATTAAGACTCTTTGAGTTGAAAATGCTTAGCCATGGTGTTATCTTATTACGGTGAGACAGACGCCACAGCGAGAGTGTTAAAAAGTAATACAATGTAATTCATATAAATTCTAATTAAAAACCAAAATCAACGATAAGTAATAGTTGCTTTTATAAACATTGAAAACATTTATCTCACTTACAGCATCACATATGACATATGTTTGTTCAAAGTGCGTGTAAATGAATACAACAATGACCTAAAGGAAGAATTATAGAATGTAATAATATTGATACATTGTTTGGAAACGTTTTTAAGCCTGAATACAACTCCATTCACTAAGTAAAATGTCTTCCTTGTTATGTAGAAACGTTTTAAAACAGTCAGTTTGTTTGTATCATTGTATGAATCACACTATGTGATCATCATCAAGATGGCGTCTTTGCAGAATGCAAACCAGTCTTTTAATTGTGAAATATATTCATTTCGTCCTATATATAAAGTATACATCTGTATAAATATGATAACATAATTGATAATAAAGCTGCGAATAGTTTCTGTGTGATTTCGAAATGTTCAACTATGATAAACAAATATAAGTGTATACTGATATGCTACTTACCTGAACAATAAAACGCGAACAAGTGTATACTGATATGTTACCTATCTCAACAATAAACCGCGAACAAG
>NW_018484061.1:0-2836 GCF_002113885.1 Mizuhopecten yessoensis
GGTCGTAACATTTAGTCGGTGTATAATCAAAGCACGTTTGTGGCCATAACAATGGAATTATTGGTCATCAAAAATGTTTATTACAAATTCACGGTTTATAGGTGTTTTAGATTGTCCATCTGTTTGTAGGCAGTAATTGCTGACCAGATCAAATGGAAATTTTTATTGCTGTGTATTCATCTATCAAATTTGTCAAATTAAGAAAAAAATCCATTATCGTTTACTGGTCATGACACGTCTGTTACAGAGCGAAGGGAAATCATGAGGACTTGCTCTAACACGGAAGAAATGATCATGTTTTGTAGCCCTTACTAGGAGTGGGCGTGGTCCGACAATGGAGTAATCAGTCCCGAGTCCTGGCCTTTCTGACCCTTTCTATGGCCGCAGTACAAAGAGTCTGAGGCCTGTACAAAAGGGGGACCATGAGGATAAAAGAAATAATTACAAACGTAAAATGGACAACACATCCACTACCATGCTAGATTGGGCAAAGCCATATACGACCCCTGTAGTACTAAATCTAATATCATGATTTGGTTTCATCGGCCTTGTCTTTAATTGAGAAAGAGTAATTGGGATAGTCACTCGATATCAAATTTAGAACTGTATTGAAATTATTCACAATACAGTGGCCAGAGGGTATGTTTCCTGATAATTGGAAAGAGCATGAATAAACTTCACAATTTCCAAAATGAACTTTTAAGAAACCTGATTTTTTTGAGATTATGATTCACTGTCATCCATCATACATGAATTCAACAGTCTGTCATACTTGAGAGATAATCCTCACACTGTTAACAATCAACAGAGGAAACAAATCAGAACCAAATTTACATAGTAAAAGTACACAAACAGTTATAGACTTTGTCTTTACTTTAAAACACTCTATCTGTGGCCTTCTTGATGGTTCTTTAAATCAATATTGCTTTGTCGTATGACCATTTTCACTGATGTAGAACATTCCTGGAGTGCCTTGTATTGTATCTCCAACAAAGAAGAGTTCAGATTTTTTTCATGAGTCTTTTCCTTGGGAGTTTCTGGCCTTTTTACTACAGCAAAGACTTATAGACAAAAAGAAATATATTCATCATAATTTTCACTACACAAAAACATCTGAGCCACCAAGTTTCGAACCCTGGACCTCAGCTCCATTATATAACAGAGACCTTATCCATTGCACTATGGTCAAGATATATATTTTTCATTCATACTTTTAAGCAATGTGACAAAACAATTTTAAAATATTCAGGTTTCCTAAAAAGTCTCAGAACTCATTAATGTATTTGTAGGAATATAAAGGAAATAACAATGATTGAACAGGAAAAATAACCTTTAATGTATGTATACAGTAGAAAAGTTGTTGGATTTGTCATCATCACACTATGTGGCAATTTGTTTATATATAAAACTGCCACCTTATATATATGTACTTACTGGAATCTGTCATTTTTTCTACATGCAAGAGCCCGACACACCCAAGTGATGGGAAAGGCTGCTTGTAACTAGAGTACTGTTTGGAGATCAAAGCCACGACACATGAAACATCATGACTGCTGGTTTCTGTTATATGTGTGCAGATTTCTAAAGAAGTCTGTGAATCGGCTCCACTGATGACTGGTCCTGTTACCAATCAAATTAGCAGGAAAAAAAGTAAGTAAAACCAAGTGAAGACAGCAGCAAAAGATTTTAAAATGAAAATTTATCAAGATCTGTCTACAGCTAGCAAACAAATTGAATTTACTGCATCCTGACAGACTTGATGAACTTAAATCAGTTAGTGATGTGCCGGTTGATCCAATAGAACTTCTTCATCACCACAAGCTTGAATAAAATTTCAAAAAACACAAATCTACACTAAACGACTGGAGTTTTACCATTACTGTGTACGATAAAACAATTTCAGGTTTCTAAACTTTTTAGCACAGCTTAACATGCCATTTAGCATGGAAGTCCCTACCTTTATGCTTGAATAATAACATAGAAAAGCGATGTATATGTACTGTTTTGAATTTGAACAAGAGGCTTAATGGGAATGTAATGCTCACCTTCTATACATTATACATGATGTGAACAATTTTCTAATCGTCTTTAATAAATAAGTACCAAAATTTTGTCAGAATCTTTCACAAGGAAAAGTGAAATAAAGTCACTTTGATAAAGTTGTCAAAACTAGGTTAGGTAGCTTGAAATGCACTTTATGGTTAATTTTGAATACAACCAATGGAAACAATTTTAAGATTTGGAAATCACCTGTACTAGTAGATAGCTAACTCACGAACATGTGACGCTTGCTGAACATGCTTGTTTCATGTTGGCACCAGAAAAATCTGATTTCAATTGTACAAGATGAAGGAAACAACAGGTGGACTGGAGGATGATTAGACAGATGTATATGCAAAGAGCACAAGATGGAAAATAATGGAAAAATAGGTGAAGAGCACCTTGCTAAAGTGAAAAGGTGCATGAAACATTTTACATTCAAAACAGGTTTATGTGCACAAAAGACAATTTTTTAATCAAGCAACAGCCAGTGTTGTTATAGGAAGACAGAATTTATGGAAAAAATTCGGAGAAACTTGTCCATATCATAATGATAAAGGACAAAAATCCTATACATATTAGCTAGATATAAGACATGAAATTATTATGGTACAATTTGTCTTCCCAAGATACATAAGAATTAAATTTGATGAATTAAGGGGTGAAATAGCAAACATAATATGCTCTGAACAAATAGACAAAGGGCTATAACTCTCTATAAAATGAGACGCAAGACCCCATTCGCGTATATGACACTTCATCTTCCCAAAATGCATAAGTATGAAACACTCTGCCT
>NW_018484062.1:0-2836 GCF_002113885.1 Mizuhopecten yessoensis
CAATTGAATTGCACCTATCTTCAATTATTTGAATATATGTTAATTCGACGATTCATAGATACATGGAATGCAAAATTAACATATATTCAATTAATTGTACCTATCTTCAATCAATTGAAGATTAAGGTACAATTAATTGAAGATAGGTTCAATTCAATTGAGGATATGTTGTACTTGTACCTAGGTTCAATTCAATTGGAGCTAGGTTGTACCTATCTTCAATTAATTGTACCTCTCTTCACTTATTTGAAGATAGGTACAATTAATTAAATGTATATGTTAATTTGGCATTCCATTTACTTATTAAAATCTCAATTAGACATTGATTGATAATTTCAGTATTGTTAGTGTATTGTGAAACAGGCAAGCAAAACAATGATATGATACACAACAAAGTATCATGATACAATATGATTCCATGTATGTTAAATATGGCTTTGTTAGCCCAAATTTCCTCTGGCCTTAACACCAGACTGACATTTTGACAGATAGATTTATGGTGTGGTCACTCTGGCTCGGACACCAGACTTAGACATCCATCTATCAAAATGTCTATTCTGGTGTCAGGCTAAAACTCAAATTAATGGCTTTGTTATCTTAGTACATGGGGTCCATCATACATGATCCATGAACAGGGAAATCTCAACCTCAGGTAAGATTTCCCTGTCCACGGATCACACATGTGAGATTCTATGAAACTAGATTCGTACCCTGGACCTCAGAACTGCTAGATGGACATGCACTTAACTATGCCCCTAACCACCCAGTCACCATGCAGTATAGTCATCTGACGTACCTGTAATTCCTTATAGTAGTATATAGTAGTAATTCCTTATAGTAGTAGTAATTCCTTATATGTATTTATTAAAAAATAGTTTTTTAATACCTATTTGTATCTTCAATTGTATTGCTTAAGATAGCATCCAAATAATGTTTGGCTTAAATATAATGATTAAAAAAATATTATCGTTTTTGACATTTAGTTACTGTATAAATGCAAATTTCGTCTTTTTAACCAACAATGAATTAACTTTTGGAATGCTAGAGTTTATCGTTCCAAACCAATATCAACCCTTTTAAAATCGGTCCAACACAATAGGATGCTTTCGTTAGCGTAGTGGGGGTTGGATGTTCTAGATATTGACCCAGTTTTCAGCTGGTTGAATTGGGTCATGTTTATGCTCCTAACTAGGCTAAGCTAGTAAAAGTTCAGAAATCAACTGTAATGTAATAGATATTTTTTGACGAACCTGTCTCGAAGTGATCTCTGTATTGTTCTCCACTAAACCAGCCGCAAAACGACATGACGGATGGTCCTTACACAACGAATGTGATATAGGCCTATTTCTAAGGAAGCACTGAGGTGACAGCGACACGGTTAATGTCGATAAGCTAACAGACTTGACTGAAATATATATATACGTTTACAGGACTTGAAGTTACTTATGGTTTAGGGCCTTAGTACCATCAATTGCTCTTAAATACTGAAGAAAAGAAAATCAACTCATTTGGTTAACGTTTAACTGATTACATTGGAACGATTGTATGTTAACATAGCTTTTAACGTTGATGCTCAAACCTTCCATAGATTAACATAATGATATTTGTTAAATTTCACTGTAACATTATTTACTTTACAACCATATTTATATATATTCTTTTCCATACGAGACCCAGTTAGATTTACATTTTTATGCTCAATTCCGATATTTGTTCTCCATCTTTTCCTCCCTTATTACAGTGATCAAATCCGGAACACACTTTCTTTATTAGTCTTATGTGGTTACCATAGCCATCTGCGTCATTACAATGTATTGATTAGGACGGAATAACCAGATATATTTTCAAGCAGAATTTCGACACCGAAAATGCGCAAACAAAATGGCGAGGAGGAGTCGAGTAGATTCTCCTATGGAGATATTCGACGAAAATTCCGACTTGAAAAGAGATGAAATAGAGAAACAGAAGAAATTCTTAGAAGCTAGACAGCGTGCGCGTTCACGTATCCTTAGAAAATACTACAGCTGTGCGTAAATTGATGTATATGTCCCACGAATATCGGTTGCTAAGATTTCTATTTCGATCGAAATAAGTCTTTTTATTCAATATAAGTGATACGTTGCAACAATAATTTTGCAGAGCTATATGTGTGGTTGTGAAAAATATTAATTAAATGCACACGTGTCCTTGCCACTGGCCGATATGCTTATAAAATCAATGCTAAAATCGAATGCGACGGGTCAGATAGATCCACGGCCAATATTGAGTTTCAACATTGTACTTATCTTGTTATGTGAAAAGTGTTATGGTCAGCATGAATTTCAACCCCATGTTTAAAATTACCAAGTAATATATCGATATTAAGATTTGTAAATTGAATACATGTATAATGAACTTGAACTTCAGCTATTTAAATGATACATAAAAGCAGATTTTTTAAAATCTGATATATGGCATTAAGGTTGATGCCTTTTTTTAAATATGCATAATTCCTCTTGTACTAGCTGTTTAAAGATTACTCACTGGCCTCAATTCAAGGCTGGTATTAAGACTCAGCTTGACAAACAATTTTTTAGCACATTTTTGAGCCATAGCAAGGCTACCGCCAGATAGTACTGAGTGAAGGAAAGTGTGTATAAACATTTGAAAAAAACACCCAGTAAGTCTCATATTGATTGTGGAAAGATTCATGTAGCACAACCAAAATTTGTTTTTATGTGACATTACAATGACTAGTATGGTATGTACTCTGTCACTTTTATCAGACAAATGACCAGTAAAGTGTATGTTGCACAAAGGTGTAAAATATGTACAAGTTGTCCACAAATCGATGTTG
>NW_018484063.1:0-2837 GCF_002113885.1 Mizuhopecten yessoensis
TGATGTACGGTGGGTGATTTATGCCATTACGTTATTTCGGCTTCTCGCCCAGAAAAGTCAAAACAACGTAATTTAAGCATGGTAAGCAAACTATACAGTAAAAAAATGTCCTGGTGGTGAAAAATCTGATCTCCTTGATTTACACTGTCGATGCCGAAGAAGATGCTTACTTTCCGGTACAACTCGCCTTATTCTCTTTGTACTTTTTAAAGAGGCTGAGAAAATAATATTGTTTCTGTCTTCATATTTTGCGATACACTCAGCGATTATGAGATCGAACGCAGCTGTATTCACGTTCTTTCCTGCATCGATTACAGGAGCTACAGAAGGTGTACATTACACATTTGCCAAAAAAAGTGCAGTTCATAACCGGGTTGACAAAAAAGGAAGACAAATTGTTTTTCCATAAAATAAATCTATAATAATGAGGACCAATAGTAAAACATCGTTGCTCTATTGTCTGAGAGCGTTTTACATGTAACATTATACCAATGTCATTAATTAAAGAATCTCTTTACACAAATCCTTGTTTTTATTCATTCATGCAGTTGCATTAGGCTTACCTCTGTCAGTGTGATCGACAAGTTCATGTCACAAAGTTTCACCAACACTGGCGCTTCAGAACTATAGATTTAAAATAATTTGCTTGAATTAAGTCAAGTAAGTTTTTTTTCAATACAAAGCCATTGAAAGCTTGAAAAGCGATTTCCAGACGACTTAGATTCCACACACCTTCCTACCATAACCTTGCGCGAACACGATACTATATTATTTTTGTACGAAACATCAAACAATAATATATCCAGAAAGTGAAATTGGAGAATGAATTTGCTATTACATATATTAAAACACAACATGGAAGCGTGCCAACATTTTTTTACCGTGAAAACACAACATCAATATCAAAATCAAAAACACAGGTTGAAATATTTTCCTTTTTAATATAAATACATCTCAAAGGATAAATGATGAAACTCAACAATAATATGGGTTAGTGATTGTAACACATCAGGTATATCTGTAAACATGGCGCCCATATGGCCTGTATCGATCACCTTTGTTGAAAGCTGGAGAAAAATGTCACTTTCGAAGAGGATACACGTCTAATGTTTATTACTGTACACCATTTTTGTTGAAAGAACGGCAACCTATTCAAGTAAATGTAACTTTGTATATTACCTCAGCTAATGCATGTCCAATGTTACAACTTCAGAACTTAAGGACATTTAGAAGATGTTGTTTTAAAAGGGTTTTGGCACCGTGCAGATGAGTCAAGGTAATTCATATAAGCTTTACATCCCTTCAGCTGCCTAACATGCTACTGGCCAAACATCCTCACAATAGGCCTCTTGGAAGTGCAGAGGTTTTTTAATAAATAGACGCCGAACGTTCAATGGGCACCGCGCCACAGCATTAGCTCACTCGCCCTTCTAACAGCGAGTTAAACATTTTCAATTTAAAGTAAAATACATAATATCGTAAATGGGTTCAGGTAGTATTAGGTTTCATTTTACGCACTCACGAGTTCACACCTTGCAACAGTAAACGACATACAAATCGGTCCCCCGGGAGTGACCATACTGTAGGGAGAAGACAAAACAATATTGCGATGGGACTGCAGATCAACCTTTTCCCTCCAATCAATTAAGCATAAGAGAGAAAGAAAAAAACATGTATTCTGCAGTGGAAAATATTGAAAGGTTACCTGGACCTTAGCTGGAGTCCTATTGCTATCTATCACCTGCAGGTTTGGGTAGAGAATATACCTAGCTTATCCTACCGTATGTTACTGTCAGAGGCAATTCATGTCCTCTCCTCGAACCTGCAGGTGAAAGATAGCTTCAGGGCTTAAGCTAAGGTCCAGGTAACCTTTCAATATTTTCCGTGGTGAACGAGACCAAATTCAGAATTACATCGACTTACTTTTCTCCTTTAAAAAAGGACCATCAGGTTAGCAGCAGATAAACAATATAAACATGGTTTCCTACATGTAAAATCTATATACTTACATGTATACATTTTATATTGTTACCATAAGAAAACAAAATACTCATATTTGTACAATCGTAACCACAAGTCATACATATATATACTCCTACCTGTTATATTATTACCACAGGTAAACTCTATGCAGTCCTACCTGTTATATTACATATAAATATATATACGCCTACCTGCGGTATTACTGCAGGTAAATGTATACACTCCTACCTGTTATATTACTACAGGTAAATCTATATAAGCCTATCTGCTGTATAACTACAGGTACATCTATATACTCCTACGTGTTAAATGTATATTAATTCATGGAAAATCAATATACTCCTCACTGTGATAAAAGTAAGATGAAGGTCAACTAATTCATTTTATTGACCCATATTCTTTGCATAAAACACATTTTATCACACCTATTTGATTGAAATAATGCATTCTGCATGCATTCTTAGTTTTTTTTTTATTAATTTACTGTCTTCTTTTTACTGCCTCTAACATGCTTTTCATCAAGCTGATAAAATAGGAAGTTATTCTGTACTGAAAATATGATGATTTACAGCTTGAATACATTTCTTGTTGGAAAACTTAGAGACATTTTATTCATTTCAATATAATATTTTGACCGTCATAGTCACTTTGAATCATATTCCAGACAAATGCTTACATAAAACAGAAAATGGAATGTGACAAATTGATGGATTTCCGTATATATTGATTGTTTTTTTTAACATCTTTACATGTAAAAGGCAAGAATGAACGGTTATGTGATGTCAGTCCGACCAATGAACAAATTGTTACTTTGAACATTAATCAGTAGACGTAAAATATATAGCACATATAGC
>NW_018484064.1:0-2838 GCF_002113885.1 Mizuhopecten yessoensis
ATGATAAAAAGAATATGTCATTCGTTTCTCTTCATATTTTATTTATGATACTCGTTTGGATTTAGATCCTCCATATCTCAGACGATATTACCTGTGAAGTTGTGAATACTAAAATTGTTCGGTTTTTTTGTACCATACGTTATGAATTAAATTATTAATTCTGATAATGCTCATAAATCTTCCTTGTGAAATCGTTGGCACCTTCCGGGACTGACTCGTTGAAGACGTGACATTATTTGGATACGTACACCAGATTACAAGTAAAATAATGCTGTAATTATACCTAGTTTGGTATTGTCTTGTTTTCTAAATACAATGCAATATTCTTTCTACATGCAAGCTCATTGAGAAATTCGCTTTCATATAAGATCATATTTAGTGATCAGCAGAAAGCTTTTGATAGAATGGAATGGATTATGATACTTCATTATTTCAATTCTTAATTTTTTTAAAACTACTAGTAAGTAATGCAAAAAAACATGTATCGAAACAATTTGTTTCGTTTCCAAATACTTCCAACTATTAAGGTTAGCTCGATACGGATGCCAGCTGGCTCCGACCATGTTTATACTTCAAGGAAAACCACTGCTTGTGTGTGAGGCAAAGCAGACATATAAGGGATAAAACTACCAAATCACTAAAGGGGTTTGCCAAGGAATCAATTACAAAATATATAAAAAAAAAAAAAAACATATATGAGAAAGCATCAGAATCGCAAATTCTCTTTGATAATTTTGATAATGTTTTGATCAATCTGATTAAAATCATCTGTTACATGGCTCGGGGTAGTACGAAGCCATGTAACATTTGATTTTAATCAGATTGTGTTTTGAAAAAACATATTTTATTGATTGAATTAATCAAAGGGATCGGGCATTTTTTTTACAGATTATAAAAGTCCAGCCATATAACAACATAATATAAATCCATAGATATCATACTTTTTATTATAAAATACTTTGATGAGTTTACTATTTTATTTACCAGATAGATGATGGTAACTGGACAGTCGGGAGGTGGAAGGTCGCTCAATTTAGACAGGTTATTGTTCACTCATCATTTATCCTCACATTATAGAAAGGTAGAAGCAGTTTGGTCATTATGTATAAAGAACAGTGTACAGCATGACTATTGCTGAAACAGTTTGGAACAAGTATTTTTGATTTTTCTGAAAGTGACAGTTGGACACAGGATAAGCATAAGCACAGCCTCAAATATTACAAGTAATGAAATAGTTAACTGTACAGGTACTCCTGGAGTATCTATATAGTAATTCATTATCGAGAAAACTGTAAAAGAAAAGTGCTTCATATATCCAAATATAACATAACAAATCATAAAGCTAACAAGGCTGATTGAAGGTAAAAAAATCAAAGCATGTATGCTTTTTACCACAACGTTGTCTATAACAGTTTCTCGCTCAGGTGAACTTGCTCTATCTGGTCGCGTGCTCAGCCTAGTTAGCTTCACTGTCAGTCGTGATATGTCAAAATGAAATGGAAATACATGCCATTATATAGGAAGTTTAAAGCGTATCTTAGAATTTTCTTTATAACAGTGTCTAAATGAATGCTTCTAGATGTTTCAGGAATGCATTCACGCGGTTATTATTTAATTATTTGTTATAATGAAGACTGTGTGTGAGCCCGAAAATCCTGTATAAAAATGTCACTTTTCAGCCAAACATAACAATAGTTAAACAAACAGTTTCTTCAATGACCATATTTTAAAATGATATTGTTGCAAGATGACCAACTGCTTCTGTTTTGTGATGCAGAATGAGGAATCTATAACCAGCAGATGTATAACTTGTATTGTTCAAGCCGAGAATATCACCGATAGTAAAGGTGTATTGCTGTGTGTACGTACATGTGTGTATGGTGTACACTCCATAATGTGTTTACATGTATGTGTGTGTAGGTGTATCGATCGTTAGTATTATGATATGCTATATAATGGTGTACATATACGGATATGTAGGTATGTGTGTAAGGTGAAGATTTGACATGTTGTATAGACTTTGTAAATACTCACAAAAAGAGACACGTTTATGCCTATAACGCGTTTATTATACTATGCTTTAGAACACTTTAATAACCGATTAACTTACATTTAAAGATCCAGTACAGCATGCAGTTTGATTGAATAACATACATTTTGTAATTGCAGTGCATGTAAATATTTCACATTTTGTACATAGTTATATATTTTGATAATGAACCTAAAAATGAAATAGAAAAGAAAACTTACGGTTAGCATGTGCCTTTACAGGACCGGAACCGATCATGTATAACTAAAATATGCCGTGTTATATAATAAAACGCCACATTCTATAACTACCGCAAAGTAAGGTTTGTATGAACTCTAGCACTTACACCTTTAAGTACATTTTTTTTTTGAAACATTTAAAGAATAATGCAGAAAATTACAAGCGAACGATATGTGTGTTGATTGAGGCTCTAAATCTCTTTATAAATGTATCCATAAGCTTTTGTTGTCGAAATAACTGAACCTAAAAAGTGAAATCATAGTTACACTTATAGTAACTCACAAGAAAGGACAAAATACATATATTTTGTTGTAGTATACATGAAGTTCTGTATTTATATATTCATTTTGTTGAAAATGACTCCATACGTGATACAAGTTTATCTGTTGCAGATCTGAATTGGATATATTCCCAGTCGATGCATGATTGCGTTAAGCCATTGATGGAGTGTAACACGTGTGTATCGGAGGGGAATTGTGCAGCAGTTAGACCCTCAGTACACTAACAAACGTGACACACTGTGTACAAAGTTAGTAGCCTGAGTTACCTCTGACCCTGACACCAGACTT
>NW_018484065.1:0-2839 GCF_002113885.1 Mizuhopecten yessoensis
ACAGTACGTGCTTCGCTCTCTCCAGGCCATTCCTGAGTCATATTAAACGATACATCGCGATAACATCTGGACTCATCACCGATAACAAGCCATCTACAACAGATTACTCAGAAAATGATGTCATTCACTAAAATATCATCTCGATCTTGAAGATCCAATATCAACTTACGAGGAGGCATGTATTCTTTGGAAGAGAGCGTGAACTATGTCAAACAGTATCACTATGTCGATTAAGATGACAATGTAAAATCATAAAGTTACCTTTTAGTTCTTCTTGAACCGGCGGTTCGTCGGTCTTATCTGCATCCGCCATTTTTAAATAAAACGCTAGAGTGACCACGATTATAAAGATACTAAGAAAGAAACCGGACAGCGGTTAGGATGAATGTTAGGCTTAAGGTTATAGTGTACCTCCGGTAGACCTCCAATGGCGTTACTTCCTACGCATTACATTTCAATGAAATATCGTTTAATTTCTCAAAACTTTTGAATACTTGCGATTTGATATTGTTTTTTGTTATATATATAGTACTGTTGTTGTTTTCTCAACATATCTGTATGCTAAGTTAGTAAACCTTTTCATTGCTTTTAGATTCTACTTATCAAAATCTATTGAAACGATCATTACAACTCTGTTTTTAATAATGGGTTCGGCATTGTTAATCAACATGAATGGCAGCATTAAAAATCACACATACTTGGTGTAACCATCGACAGTATGACAAACATATTGTGAAGCATATGGAAATTAACAAAACTTCCGAGGCTCAGAATATGAAACATTTGATACTACATGTATGTTATATATGTCTAGATATTTTCTAGATTCTAAATAACAATATACACAAAACCGTCTTTCGAACTCAAAATTGATAAAGCTAAGACAAAATGCAAACGAAAATTAAGGAAAATCACATGAAGATCATTGAATGAGTACAAGGAGTAGGGGAATAAGGACACCTATTTCGGAAGGATATAGTGTACGCGTTTTTTTTTTTGTGTCGACGAAACCCGTCATGTAAATCTAGATCAAAGTCAAGTTTCAAGCAGCGTCATGTCCACAAAGCGAGACACGGATAAGAAATAACGAAAATACCAAGGCACTAATTTTTCCAATAAGGTCACGACTGCGACCTAAACCTTGCCCGAATGTCCATAGGTTACACTCTCTTACGTTCTGTGCACCTATGTAATATGTCATGACGAAATTGAAGGTACAAGTAGACTAGTTCGGTCCTTTTGTGTACATTAAAAAGAATCGCACGGCAGCGTAACGGTCAAACTTACTAGCTCGGAAGTTCATCATCGATATAAACTGTACTCTGTATATGAAAGTGACATTGAAGGACTCGGCAATAAAGTTCAGCCTCGTGCGGAAACAAGTCGCCAACAAGAAGAGGGACACAGCGTAGATGTTGATGCATAGTCTGCTGGAAAATCTTGCCATCGAACCCAACAAAAGCATCGTCAATAAGGAACTCCAACACTCTCTTGGTATCAAATGCCCAGTTACTTTCATTTTGATATGTGTGGTGTTTTTCACAAACTAAGATCCAAAGCATTTTACAACCATAAATTTGCAGGCATTTTGCCGTTCGCCTTTTTTGTTAAGAAAGTTCTCATATTAAGATAATGAAGGCGTTCCCTCAGTTTAGTATGCAGATATGGTATTTTAAAGAGCGAAGAAGTAAAAAGAAGAAATATTTTTGAGGAAATGGTGCTAAAGATTGATAAAGACAACTTCTGAATTATTTAAAATAATTAATTCAATTAATTCTATTTCTGGAGTAATCAGTGTCACAATGCGACTTACACCCTTAGATACAATCAGTAAGAGTGATTTAAGAAGACTGGAGAATGGTTTTATTAACGAGCAACAAGTAGAGCTAGCAATAACACTTTATACAGATTATTGTAAAGTTTTGGAAACCAATATAAAAGAGGCAGGTCCGTATTTACTTACAACTCGACCAACGGGACAGTTTACTAATAAGCTGTAAGATAAGCTGGACAATTCCCATTTTTCGATCATGAACTTTCTCTCTTTCTTGACAGTAACATCTCCGTTCCCCAGACTTCGATGTTCACAGGTTGCAGTTACACTTGACCTTCCGGATCACGTGGTCTTATTGTCCTTGTACTTTTCCAAGGGTTTTCTAGCGAGTCTTTCATTGATTCATAGTTTTCTTGAATTTGAGTTCGAATCATGGTTGTGTTGACGCTACGATGATTTGGAATTCGTGGTTTTATTTCTTTGTTCCCTTTTTTTCATTATACATGTATATATATTTTTCCGACTACACCGTTTAATTTAATTCTCTTTTCTTTTCGTTTTCTATGTTTTACCGATAGGACTGGGTGAGTTTGTGTTGGGAACCCCAGGATAGCCCCACCCCACATTCGTCCCTCCCTGATGACGCAGGTTCGATTTGTATTGGTGCATTGTGAGGACACTAACAGGTTCATTCGCCGTTATCGGTCCTTAAAAGCAAACACGCAAATCAGGGGATACGAAGGTCTTTTATTTAATAGGGAAGAGATTTATCTTCATATTTCCGGAGAAAATATCCGCGTTGTTGGTTTTAATACTACTTTGGTTTGTTTTGGTGTTAATCCAGGGCTGCACAGGTAAGTTTTCTCCATGATTGTCAAGTACAGGTAGACAATGTTCGCTTGTCTTTCAAATACATACGTATAAGTAAGTGCATGTTTTAATTGACAGAACAATCAGTTGTTCCAGCAGTGACTCAATTACAACTCTGAAGCGTGGTGACGTACAGTGACTAACAGAGGGACAGTCAACCTGGTGGACATGTACAACTTTGCCACGTTTACACAG
>NW_018484066.1:0-2841 GCF_002113885.1 Mizuhopecten yessoensis
TGTGTGAATGCGAGGGGATTTGTATCACTTGTGATGCCTTGTTTAATTAATGTCTCAGCACATTAGATTAAGGATGTCAACCCCCTGACCTAATTCCTTCGTGTTCTTATTGGATAATTTTGGGCATATCAAAATGCATATTTACGCACGACAACTACTCACTCTGGTTGCTGTACTTGACTTTAGATGTAGTAGAGCGAATAGTCACACCTGGTCAGCTATTACGCTCACTATTTTATTGGTCAACTGGGGAGCACTCTTAGCTCATTGGTCAAAACTATTGCGCTTTGTTTGAACTAAGCTGCCCTAGGAATTGGCAGGTAGGCAGCGTCCTTTCAGTTTTATTGTAGCCTTCGTCATGACCAGGTGTCCCTTATGTTTTATCCCGACTTAATTCCCTTTTGCTCACAAGAGATATTTACAAACACTGTTTACCGTACTTATAAAACATTATCTAATAACCATGTACAGTACCCATGCATATGGCTGTAGAGTACAAAATGTATATTCCAGTAGACCAAAGCGCCTTTCCAGTGTTAGGTAACCTAATATAGCCATCATGTTTAGCCTCTGCCACCCTTGACAAATGATAGGGTAGTTATAGGTACCAATATAAAATAATTATTTAAGAAAGTTATCAAATCTAAAAATATTTATTATCAAAAGGGCAATAGCTATAGGGCGACATACAGTACTGTTACCGACATCATATTACCAGGCTTACAGATTAGCTTGTTACATACTATATATAGCTGTGTATAATTGGCCTTGTGTAGATCACTAGTAACTTTGGGTTTGTATAGGATCCTATACTGTGATGGTGATCATCTGCTCCTGTCATAGCTAAACAGGTACAATGAGGTCCCACACAGTGATCTGTTCTGCTAGGAAATGGGTCCCCTGGCATGGAAATAGCTTAGGCTGTCAGATTTAATATCTGTAAGCAGAATAACTGTAAAACCAATAAGGATGAAATCACTCTTTAATACCAAAAATATACAAATTCAATTTCTTAGAATGCTTGAAATTATATCAATTGGCTGTGTTAACTGATTAGGTTTATCGTCGTGTGTCTGGGTTTAATTGCCACAGGAGCCTGTGGGAATGTACTATATCTCCAGGGCTAGTCGTGAACAATAACATACTGAAGCCACTCTGTTAGCCACTCTGTTCATTCTTTTTCTTGATTTTGAACTGAGCTAGAGTTTGCCTTGGTGTAATGATTCTTGATATCTCATTTTGCATGGTTAAGCTTATTGAAGAAAAATCCTGGATATGTAGTATAAAATGTTGCTGTTTGAATTTGTCAAGCAAATTAAAGAAAATTAAATTTCAGTATAACTTCAATAATAAAAGAAAAATGTTTATATGTACAAGTAAAAGAAGAAAGAACTAAAAATAATCATAGAAAATTACTGAAGACTGACGTGATTATATCTTCAGTTTTTACTTAATTTGGTCCTAAAGACCATTTAGGTAAGCATATGCCTTGTCTATCAATAGTTTCTTAAAAAGACACTTCCTCCTGAACAACTCTTCAAATTTCAAACAAAAGCATGAAGCAGCTGAGAGAGCAGGGAATCAGATTTTGTATATTAGAAGGGTGTAGCACCCTTGGGGGCAAAGGGGTTGGACCAGAAGGGGTATTAAATTGTTGATTTTTAAGAGACCACTCAAAAGTTCAGGTAAAGAGATTTTATCTGACACGATGTGGAGCATTCCTGGGCCAAGGCAATTGGACCATTGTTTAAAGGAAGAGTGAGGTGCCCTGATAAGAACAGGGGAGGGCCAAAATTGGAAATAGGAGTCAAACTTTAAAACCAAATGCCTTCAGTATGAGACAGGGAAATTTTGACCGTATTTGGCTTTAAGCATCACTGGACCAAAGCAATTCAACACAATGCAAACTCGGTGGCCTCCACTGGGGAGAGAATAGCAGGTCCAAAAGAGGAAACATGTGTTACTTTGATATAAGATATTTCGTGGGGTCCAGTTTTCGTTTTTTCAGACAAACCACCATTTTGTGGGTACATGAATTCATAGATTACGAGTACCCACTCAAACCGCAATTGCTTTATATCAAACTTGTAATCACTTGGTGGACCTATGAACTCGTGAATGAAGAAAACCCACGAAATAAATGAAATAAAAAAAACCCCACAAGAATTAGTGATTTCACAGTAATCTTTCAAAGACAACTCTAAATTAAATGCATTGGAATGTATTTTGACCTAATTTGGCATGAAACATTCTTATATGGAAAGAGTTAAACAGTGTATACAAGCTTTGTGTCCCATCCTTCAACCTTAGCCCTTCGGGAACAGGAGAAATGGAAAAGAGGTTATCCTTAAAAGATAATCTGTGTGTTGGGTATAAAGGGAATTAACCTGAAATAACTGTCAGTAATTCCAAAGCATATAAAAATATCATATTCTGAACATTTGATAAACATTTGTTGAACTCTAGACTAACATCAGGACTCGTATTCATGAAACCATTCTCATGTTTAAGCATGGAGTTTGTGCTCAGGCCTAATTTCTTCTAAGTTCTTCTGGTTATAAATTGATAAACAAGTCTTACTTTGTCAATGATTTGGAAAACGTTTGAAGAGACTAATAAACCCAAATACTGTTTTCAATGTTTACATTTGACTTTTTGATCTTTTAACATGATTTAAGCGTGTTACAAGAAAGTTTGTTTGCGCACAGAATCCATGACAATGGTTTCATGAATACGGGCCCAGGTAAACTGATATATAGACCCAATTTTCACATGATTATGTTAAAATATTGAAGGCAGCTTAAGGTCATAGGAGTGTATTGATAAACGGAAATAGGAAGT
>NW_018484067.1:0-2841 GCF_002113885.1 Mizuhopecten yessoensis
AATAAGGAAGATATCATAAACATGTATAGCTATGTACACAATAAAAAGGCAAAATAATAAGTAATAGTGAAATAAAACAGATGAAACGACCATAGAACAATTATTGAAGGTTAAAATGCAGAGACTGAAAAGTGTTAATCTTTACATATACATGTACTAAGAATACCCCGTTGTGTAAGCATTGAGGGCAAGTATCAAGTGAAGTTTTATTAATTGCTGTGAGCTGCCAGATCACAACGTTTACACATAGTTCTCGTTGGTCTGTCGATGCTATTTGTCCCAAGTGGCACAGTGGTCGATCGCCACTACTCACATATCCCCCAACATATTTCTGAGAGGTAAACCAGTCTCACCACAGGACGATCGCGTCTGTAGCTGCTGTAGAACTACGGTGGTTGTTAGGTCTGTAGTGCATGTCATTATGTTTCCCCAACGTTCTGCATCTAACATCGACCACAGGTAATAAGGTAAATGGTATCGGGTGTCTTGCACGAAGTTTGCTTGATGATGCGATATCGTTTCTGGGTGGTTTCACATTTGAAAGAATTATTACTTTCAGCGTAACGACAAAGTTTGTATATCTTGCTTTACAAGTCCCGACGCCACCAGTCGTGCTGGGTGTGGTAGAGGGCAGTTTGGTTTTCGATAAGCCAGCGTTTGGATGATGTGTGCGAGTATTGGCATATGTGGATGGAATGTAACTAAACATGGGACCCTGTCGTGTTTTATATTGCAGCAACGATACCCTGTCTACTACTTTGACTTTTTCTATCGCACGACAGACCGAGGCCAGTGTCATTTCCAAAGACCATATTTTTCTCTTGGTAATACACTATTCCTTCTTGATCTATCCATTAGTGAGTTACCAAAATGATGACGTATTTCATGAGAGTTGAGAGCGAGAAAACATATAGTGGTTGTGTGACACATGTAATGGGACACTGGTAGCTAGACACACATGCACTAGTATGGAGTGGCCTGGTGTTTAGATACTGCATTCACCTGCCCTCGTAATGTTTACAAACGAGATAAGATTGGCTAATTATAGACAGTGGAATAAAGATAGGATAATGAGATGACCTTCAGAACTGACCGTCTTATTGATTCTCTATACATATATGGTGCGTTACATTACATGTACATAAGTATAACGGAGTAGAACACCATCAACTAATATAAAGTAAGCGTTGGGTTGATAAAAGTATAATGATTTGAAAAATATTTAATTTATTAGTATTGTAATGAAATGTTATCTACCATCTAAGAAATGTCAACTATACACTTAGGAAAATGATTATCAATGCTTTGTAAACACTGACAACCATGGATCATGATAATAATATCTTAGACAATGGTACACCCGCCGCCTACACTAAAACCAACAAGACCGAGAGGCGCTACCACAAGTCAATTTGCAGACTAAACTCATATTGACGTGTAAATAGGTAGTTATCTGAGGACCTTGGAACTCTAATGAAGTTTGTTTCCTTACACATCAATAATGGACGGTAGTTGCTTGTCCGTCTGGTAAACTGGTGGACGAGCTCCAATGTAAGGCGATATGGAAAGGAGTACAGTATAACTACGCCAAAGCTATCTGTATTAAATACTAACATCTACTGTTCAATCTCACGCTAATTTCACTGACTGAATCTTTTGAATTTATGAATGAAAACATGAGCTTTCGTTCTGTCATAAATTTACCAGTTTGGCATAATCAGTGAGGGTGCTGAAGCTATCAGTGACTGGGGCTGATCACATCAGCTGATACGCCTCATACACACGCCGGGGTTTGTTCACCAATTAACTGACTATTTAAACTTGTATATTTCTGTTAGGTAACTAAGGCAAAACAGCGAGCAAAGTGAATAGCTCGGGGAACAGATTGATGAGATACGCGCTACCTCTTAAACAGGAATTTAGTAGTCAATGAACAATACAGGTAGGTATATATAATCGGGGGTTAATTTGCGTTGTATGCGTTTTATTGCACATTAACATGGAAATAATTTATACGTATGGTAAAAGGGATGAAATGTCAACACCACACTAATATAGAGAGTGTTCGGTGGCTACTCTCGGTGTTGGTCACTCTAGATATTTATGGGTGTTACTAATATCATATTTCTCGCTTCGTAAGCTAGTTACAAAGCCCTCAAGCAGGTGAAGATTATCAACTAAAGGGACAATTCATTAAGAGACAACTGACGGTTCTACATAGCGTTGAGATAATGTGTACCAGTTAAGGAATGGTGTGTTTTCGTTCGATATTTCATAGTTAAAGTAACGGGTACTATCAAGTTAAAATGAATAATTTCCTTTTCACTAGTATGAAACTTATTTTAATGCCATTTTCTACTGAAGTTGTTATGATCGATGGTGTTACATAATATTGCTATTAAGGAATGACACAAGAATAACACCGAAGTGAGAGTAAAATACCTTGCTAAGGAAAGTACAATGTAACTCAAATCCAGCAAAATGATCTGTCTTTTTATTACTTCATGTTGAAAAATGCTCCAAGACTAAAAAAACAACACTGAAATAGAACTCTTTCCGTTAATAACTGGTACAGTAGATTTATAATATATTCAAAATAATAAATAAATTAGATAAATAGATCACAGAGTCGGACTGTTTTTAAAAAGTATGAGATTCACTTAAAATACGTCCTTATCAGGCCGTATTGAATAAGTCCGTTTTAGGACCAGATCGTCTTGATTAAGTCTGTGACAAAACGAGCCCTTTCAAATGCATATAAAATCTGATTATCCTAAATAATATTAAAAATGGAGAACGCAAGCAAATCTTGATGGTGTTTCTCGTTTAGTCATACTTGAC
>NW_018484068.1:0-2842 GCF_002113885.1 Mizuhopecten yessoensis
TATTGTTTAACGTCCTATCAACATCTATGGTCATTTAAGGACGGCGCATTATATAAGACAAAAAAGTGTCAATTTATGTAAGTTCTTGCATATATATATTGGTGACACGTTAACATGAACCGTCTGTGACGTCAAGAACGTTTAAACTGGAATGTCAGTGCTTGTTCAAACCGACAAGGAAACATAATTCCGCCACCACGTCCTGGAAATATATGGAATATATTGGAATTTAATTCTAGATGGTGGAATCCTGGAAATTCCATTGATTCCGCTCACTGAAATTCTCTGCACGCCTGGAATATGTTGTGACGCCAGAATTGAAGGCTCCATATCCTCTACCTTGCAGACGACAAAATTATCTAAAGAATCATTCGTCGACAGCTTGACGGTAAAATTGGCCGGCTTTGAAGTCGTGTCGCTTTGATTTCTTCAAAGGCCAGGTATCAGCCTAGCGATTGGTCAGTTTAAATACCTGAAACCAATCATATCGTTGCCTGCGTACCTTCAAATAATGATATATTCCAGGGGTGCATAGAGCGTAACTGAGCTTACCCCTGGAATTTCGAGGGTGCCGTCATCTAGAAACACATTCCGATAAATTCCACATACCAAGCAAATTTTGAAAAACTATTGCACAAATAAAAAATACGATCATAAAGCAATGTTAGAAGATGTCACTGAACATGTTTAACTAATGCCCTTTCTGTAGTTTGCCCTGTTCTCCTATTCTACAGTATCTACCAGTTAGACACCATGCGCCAGTCTTGTTGAGACTGGCGCATGGTGGCTTGATTTATCTTGATATATGATACAAGATGAGTATGGGCATTATGTGTACCATCCACCATATACTATTGACCTTACACAAGGAGGTGTTCATCTACGGAAGCCGGTTAGTGGCATTCGAAATACGGTTTACGTCGTATTTACGACTTTTCTATCTTGTAAAAAACGGCTTTGCTATTCCGTTCGTAGTTATATTCATGAACAGAGGTATGGCACGAATGATTGTCTTTATTCAAATTATTGAATTTCGTCAAATGTTGATTCAACCTACACAAGAAAACCGTACGCCTGAAAAGCTACGAAACAGCGAACGGCCTCGGGGATCGGTCTTCTTTCGATTTTTGTAGTTTTCGTCAAGAACGCATACAAAACCAGCTAGGAGAGCCAGGTGAACCAATATTTTTATTTGAAGAATCTGAACTTTATTGATGATGTAGCCCTGCTATCGACCAAGAAACCCTATCTTCAAGAGAAGATAACAAGACTGAAGCAGTGTGTCCAAGCGGTTGGGTTATTTCGTCACCACAAAAAAGACCCGGGTGATGAAAAAAATCAACACACCACAAAAGACATTATTCTTGTAGACGAGGAAGAGCTTGAGGAGAGATTTTCACAAACCACGGATTCCTCATTAGCATCCAGAACTCATCAGATCAAGAACTTGTACTGTCGATTAAGAAACATCTGACACTCCGACCTCAGGACAACGATTTGACCCTATAATACCAACATTAAATCGGTCATTTTGTATGGATGCCAATGCTGGAGGGTAATTCATGATATGATAGCTATCTTTTCCTTCCATCATTTCTGCTTCATATGCATCTGCAACACATAGACGGTTTCATCCCGTAATGCTGGATGGCAGAACCAAAGACCCTTTGCTGACAATTCAGCCAGAGAGGAGGAAGGTCAAGGAACACTCGGCATAAAACCATTGAGAACAAACTCACAGGGCACAACAAAAGACTAACCAACCAACGTGCAGCATGGCCTTTGTTGTGGCTTTAGTATGATTGCAATGCTATCTGAATGGTTTATCTTGTCCAATAACACAGGTGTGTGAGTGAAGACTGGCAGTCCAGGATAATGTGAACACATTACCTGATATATTAACAGGTGTTTACCGGTCAAGACTGACTTGACCTCTGTTATCTTAGTTTCCTTATACAGCCAGCTACATTATTTCAACTTTACCACCTCAGGCACTTCAGAAAATTCAGCCTGTTGTCTGCTTTTCCATCACAAGCACTATGAGTTGTGGTTCCACCTAACAAATGCTGCAGCCGGTATTGTTAGACTTAAGGAGGTATGCTACCTTTTGTTAACATCTGATACCAATGCACCTCACTTACAATATCACAATTAATGTAGGTTCATCAGATGGTTTTCCCCTCAGAATAAATAGAGAATGGCTAATAACAACAAAACATATCATGTTCGGAAAAGGCTTTTATTAAGCTTTCATCTGTAAATCAACAATGTTGGACTCGCCCTTATAGTTGAGGGAAATACATGTACACAATGATCTTTTACACATATTTAACAATCGTATCGCAGCTGCAACATAACAGGCAGCAAATCTACAAAGTAGTCTACAGCACTTCTTGGCAAATAACTGTACAAAAAATAAGCTATCTGGTATCAGTGTATGAACAGTAGTGAATCTATGGACGCAAATAAAATTGTTCTAACAAGAGAGGTACACGTTGTGATCATTCAAAAAGAAACAATGCAAATATAGTCAATCATTCACAATCGGGAATGTCCTCCAACATTTCTTAACATCATCACAGAGACAGATTAGTATCGGTGTTATCCTGTATTACACGCCGTGTAAGTATTATGAGGAAAAATTGAATTTAACTAAACTAACAGAAAACATTTCTCCAATTTAAAAACATTACTACAGTATATTCTCAGCTTTCCTTATGGTGATATCGGTCAAACTGACCACCAGCTATCCCTACTGTTGATATCTGTCAAACTGACCACCAGCTGTACCCACTGATGACATCTCTCAAACTGACCACCAGCTATCCCTACTGGTGACATC
>NW_018484069.1:0-2842 GCF_002113885.1 Mizuhopecten yessoensis
TTTTTTCACCCTCGTTATATATTCCTCCATAATACACGCATATATGTTGATTATTTCTTAAATATTGGTTAGTCAAGTGTATCTTCAACCGTTTTTGCATACACCAAAAAAAAGCAAAATATACCTCATATGGATTCGTTCATACACATTCTTGTTTAACATTCTACATGTATGAGTAATATATTTTTAAATTAACTTCTAGAGACTATATTCATTACGACACCATACTTAACTAATTCTGGTATTGTATTTAATTATACTATAGCAATACTGTGTTTATATTTGCTATAAATGCACGAGCAAGTATGATGGACAAGTCTTTGGTATGTTCAAGATTCGGTTCGATACATATACCAGGACACGTATTCATGAGCTCAAGCATGGATTCTGTGCTCAAACTATTTCTTGCAACTCGTTCAAATCACGCGTGACGGTGAAAAAAAATGATAAACATTTAAAACAGTCATCAGGTTGAGGTGTCTCCAAAATTCTTACAAATCATTGATACAAAAACGTGTTTCTCACCAGAACAAAAAGTCTGGCTTAGCACACAATGTGGGCATGAGTTTGAGCATGAGAATCGTTTCATGAATACGGGCCCTAATGTGGACAGATGTGGGGTACACATTCATTTTTAAATTGCAAATATCAGTACGTAAATATTTACATATAGAGTATATAACTCTTATTATGATAATAAAACAACTGCGTAAAACGGTAACCTTGTGTACATTCTTGTCAATCACAATTTCCAGGTAAATTGGTTATGAAAGATTTTTCTTATCTGTCAGAATTACTGAGTAAAAAGGTGATAAGGTATACGTTCTTATCGGGGTAAAATGGTAATCTAATCTTTTTCCGTCAGAATTACCAGCTAAAACGCTCATCTAGGATTCGTTTCCGTTATAATTGCCGTGTTAAACTTTAACCGAGAGACGTTCTTACCGCTACAATTAAACACAGTTCTGTAGAATACAATGTACATGCATTGACACACTCATGTTTTCTACAAAATCTTTTTCTGGAAAGAAGGAGTAAAAATATTTGAATTTGAGGTAATTTTCTGGAAAAGAAATCGTTTTAAAACTTAAGCTGTGTGTCATCAGATAGGTACAGCTGGTCTTGGTGTGGTCATGTCTTCTGTGTTTGGGGGAAACGTTTAAAAGTCTTTACGGCCCCAGTGTCAATGGTGAGATTATTTGCATAAGCTCCATTTATCCAGTATAATTGTGTCTATATCCAAATGTAAACCGTTTACTCTAAAATAACTTTTTCAATTTCCCAATTAAAGCCACCACGCGACACGTCTATTAATCTTTTTCATTTCCAATGCAGTAAAAATCCGGGAGCAAGTTTTCTGTAATGGGTGTCCTGCCATAAAATTGTCAGACGTTGAAAAGAATGTTTTAAGTCAATGCAGTAATGTCAAGCGACAGGTTATTCCGAGGTGCTAAGTCTACAGTTGAAAAAGTAAACGGAAGATATATTAAGTAACTGACTGTTTTTTCCACGTTGCCGTCTAGGAGTGCATATTTTCTTCGTTAGCAACTTAAGATTGTGCTTAAGTACCTCCGATAACATGTTACGCGATCGAACATAACGGGGATAAACGTAACGGATTGCTCAACTTAAACGCTCAAACATTCTCCTTCGTGGTGCATGTACATATTTAAAATCAATTTCGGTTAACGATATCTGTACCGTATATTACACCTTGAAGGGGTGCAATAGTTTTAAACACACAGTAGATTCCGGCACACACAGCATTCGTCCTATGAGATTAACACACTAATCGTGGGCCGGTATATATTGTTCCAATAGGCTCTATTAATCAGTCGACTATTGACTAAGTCCGTGGCCTTAGCGTCCTTGGTTACCCGTCGCCATGCTGTTCGAGCGTCTCCGTGAATTAGACCTTACCTGGATCAGCCCTCTATAGCTACCGTTGTGTCGCTAACACCTGACAAACAGGGGAAATTACACCTATACAAAACCAGGTAAGACAATTCATTTCTAAAAACTTTTTATTCAAATTTATAAGCGAATATCAATTTTTAATGTTTTATCTGTTTTTTCGTTCAAGTGTTTCTTAAATATGTACATATATGACGGTGTTAGTCGGTATATATGCAGTGGTTAGATTTTCACACTCCAATGGAAATAGGTGTATTCTGTCAAGTCAGATAAAACTAAATAGAGGACGGTTTTAAATTAGAAGGACACCTGTGTTAGTAAATTCACTAAACTATTCGGTTTTGTTCGTGTATGTCAAATGTGTTACTGGTATATTTCCAATATATTCCTTTACATTGTTGAACATGTGTTTTTAAATAACCCGACTTCGATTCGTTTTAAAGATCCAGTTATCACAGAGATCATCGGGATCCGTGCATGTCTAAAATGGGTTTGAATTGTCTGTCGAGTAGATATCCAGCGCGACATTTGTATGTAAGATTAGTGTTTCCTTCATTAAGACACTCATTTTGCTAATTAATAATCGACCCAATGTGTATCAGAACTCACCTCCAATCTGACCAAGTACATTTGTATGTAATTTGATTAACTGAAGTCCTGTATCTGTGCCATGATATTAAGTTACTAAACGAAGGCACTCGGTAAGCCGTCCTGTGATCTATTGTTTCCATGTTCCGCGTAAGTTACAAATATGATCGCAGATACATTCACTGCTCTGGTAGATGCCCAAGATTGCTCTTTTCACAGGCATATGTAGCGGTTCTTTTGCGCCACCTCCAACCTTCCTCTGCTAGCTTCAACCTTCTTCCTCTGGCTTCTACCTTCCTCCATTGGCTCCAATCATTCCTTAGCTAGTTCAAACCTTTCC
>NW_018484070.1:0-2843 GCF_002113885.1 Mizuhopecten yessoensis
AGTTTTTAGAACCACTAGTCCAGCTGGAGATTTCACTAGCCTCAGCCTACCCTTACTGTTTAGCCTTGAGATATCTGCTAGTATTAATGTCTAGAATGGCAGGAATAATTTTTTACATTGTGTCATACGATAGTTACTGTCTTATTGAAAGATTGCTGTCCCAACGTAGCAAAAACACTGGAGAAATCCACTGTAGTTTTTCACACATACAGTAACCTCCCTTTAATTTTAATCAAGATATACTTCGCTAGAGCGACAGTATAACAATCCAGGGTCAAGGTCCAGGGTTGGAATCCAGCTAGTCTGACCCCATTGCACATTTTACAATCGGAACATTGTTGCTGAATATTGTTTTATCTTTATTATTTTTTCATATTAGTTCAACAACATATCCGTTTTTCCCCAGAAATGATCTTTCATATATTTTTTTTTCACCCAAAAGGTACCTGCACACTATACATGAGTGCGCACAAATACATGAATATTTACGGTATAGTCATGCCGGGAAAAAGTTCCACATGCATAATTAGTTTTTAATGGCAGTGGTACATGAGGGTCGGTCCTTAAGGATGTATGCTAACAGTTACACTGAAAGGAATCTCCAATTATAAAGAGTTCAACAAAAGTAAAATAGTAATGGTAATATGAACTTAACTAGTGATACACCTTCAATATTTCAGCAAACTTAGTCACAATACAGGAGTTCAGGTCAAAGTTAATTCTACAAGGAGTTACTTCCCTTTGAATATGCATTATCATTATAACATACAAAAATGTGGATATAAAGGTTATAATATTTGATTCTCATTGAAGAAAAAACACCATCTCAAAGTGCCAGAACACTGAATTATTAAAAACTTGTACCTCATGATACGTGACCCTTTCAGATTATTCTGAGGCTAACCAAAAGTGCCTAAAAATGAGAGAGTAGAAAAGAGAGAAAATTAAAGAAAAGAGTCCTTAGTACTGTGATGGAAGGAGTAGATCAATTTTGACCTCCAGTGTTTGTCGTATCAGAGGAAAATGAGGAAAACACCACAGAAAGCTTCACAGATTTAGCCGCCTCATACAATCATGCAGTGGAATGCAACAGGCCAATGTTTTTCTGACATTGCTGATAGGGGTGTGAGTTAGCAAACCTGATAACACTGGTGTTTGGTTTGCCTCTTCATATTTGAGCCAGGCTTTCAAAAACACATGGACACTGCGCTGACCTATGTTTCACCAACAACTATGTTAAAACCAGCAGAAATGTATTGTCAAGATCTATTTTTTCTTCAAACTATATATTGAGTGAAAAATCTTTGTGAGTTCATGGCACCTAGGACCAACCAATGAATATTTATATATGAACCAGTGTAAACTTGACAGTCCAACATCCTATCAATGGAGAAAATAATAATTGACTGACAATCAAGTGATAAGGACATCATATATATACTGAAGAGTCTTACATGTCCCAGAACTTTTAGAATGAGCCAATTTATGTTGGTGCTTTGTGAAAGAAAAAAATTTGAGTCAATAATTTGTGAGGGGAGTGCTTTGTAAACAAGGTCCATGTGAGAGTTTGCTATGAATGATTAGTCAGTGCTTAAGATAGATAACTTTGTGATTGAGTTTTTTGTGATGAGTACTTAATCACTAAATATTTTGAGTAACTACATTACCATTGAGTTCTATGTGAGTCAAATGCAACTCTATGTGATTAAAAGCCATATAAATGAGCATTGTTATTGAGTGAGCGTAGGTCTCAGTAATGAGCCCTGTTAGTCACACCCACAGCAAGTAACTGACTTTGTGAGTACTATAGGTTGACACAACTAGCCAACTCGAAAATGTGAGCTCTGTTAGTTACTAATCAAACTCACAGCGAGTTACAGTGAGTACGTAGCCAACACAAATAGCCAATCATGGGTTATAAGTGTGTAAGCACTAGGCAAATACCAAGTCAGCCCAACTCGAGGCTCTTACATGTATGCCTGTGATGGGCTTGCCACAGCGATCATGCCTGGACTTGTGGCAACCCTTACAAGGGAAGAAGTGGCATGCCGGGGTTGACTTTTAGATCTACAGTACCTTGCGGGCAGCGTGCTACCGTGGCTTTTCTCCCCCTCCGATGATGGCACCTCATCCATAATCTCTGTAACACCAGAACCAGTAAAAGTGGCTGTATATAATGATGTACTTTAGCGGAAACCAGCGACATATATTTATAATGTGAAACAATATTAATATACTTTGGATCGGTAAGATCTTTCATATTATTGATTATTTGAAATAATTGAATAACAATTTTTTTCAAGTTCAGAATCCCATGAATTCAAATTTTGGATGCTTACTTTGCTGATCGAGCATTTTGATTTATATAAAGACTTCTTAGAATTTAGTGGAGCTTATTGTACAAATTTAAATGAACCTTTTGAATTGAAATTAACAACTTTTTTTTAGCAGATGAGTATAGAAATTAATAACTTTACAATGTTTAAAGCTTTACTCTTTGTTTCGCATCTTTTTTTGTATAATGTTGACTATTTTTTATTTAATGTCAGAGGTGAATATTTGACAGTAAGAAACACAGAACTATGACAAAGTCTTAAAGATTTCTATTTTACATGATAGATTTCTATTTTACATGATAACGTATAAAATTTTGTAATAAGTTTAGACGCAAATTGGACCTGGTCCTGACGTTAAAGCAACTTACTAAGTTCACTGATGTCTCCAGCACTGCCAAACTTGTTCTTGATGAGGTGAGCGAACTCCTTGGGTTTTGACACGATGGTACTGAGAAACAAAACAAAGGGTAAAATTGCAAAATAATAAATACTAAAATCAGATTTTTT
>NW_018484071.1:0-2845 GCF_002113885.1 Mizuhopecten yessoensis
GAATGCATATGTCCACTTTATCCCACGGTAAACCTGCGGAACAGAAAACACATCCTTCCACTATCTTCCATGGTAAATCTGCAAAACGGAAGCACGTCCTTTCTGAGTAAATCTGAAGTACATATAAAGCATCCTTCCTCTTCGTCCCACAGATAACATGCGGAACAGACAGAGCATCCTTCAACTACGTCCCACAGAAAACCTGTGGAACAGATAGCATCCCTCCACTACGTCCACAGTAAACCTATTGAACACACCTCCACTCATCCCATAGTAAACCTACGGAGAACTACGTCACACAGTTAAATGGACTATCATCAACCAAGCGCAGCCGTCTAATAAACAGATGACAATGATGTTATCCCTCCTACAGCAGAAAAGTAACCTAATGAAGTTTTGATGTAGACAGCCATATGAAATCCGAACCAGATGGTTGGGAATCATTTGAGTTACATCCTACAAAGGTATTCAGCGAAGCCAATTTATACACCATGAACAATCTTAAGCCTGAAAGTAATTCTGATGACAGACTTACTGCAACAATCAACGACATCACTGAAGTCGTACAACGACTTCAAAACAGGAAGCCTTTTGTCATTGAGGTAGATTCAAATGCTATTTACCAAGAAATGATCAAGATAGCAGTGCGAAAATCATTTTATAAAACGTTTGTGACAACGACCTTATCCTTCCTCTCAAATTCAGTTATGTCTGTGTCCCATACCACGGAAACTATGCATCACATACCTCTTCCACACAAAGATCACTAATTGAATATATGTATGTAAAGGAGATAAACATCTGAGTGAAAATTACTAGTAATTCCTCTTATCATATTTATGTGTCACACTCTAGAGCCCGAAAGGAAGAGATAACAAAGCAGTGATTAACACGTCAAGTCTGTTAATGCATACCAACTGGGACCAGTGTTGATATGTACAACGTTGTTTTAAAGCCACACCAAGAAAATAAAACACCCGATACATATACATATGTATGCCACAGTCTATTGCAGGACTACTCTCTGACGCAAGCACAGCAGCATGTTCTATTTGGCGGTCAGCTTATAGATAAAAGTGATGCAACATTATATGAAACTCTGAAATAAACAAAACAATAAAAAGGTCAATCCATGCTCATCAGCTGTGAGAAAATATCTACCAACAGAGATCTACAAGAAGTAAGTTGCGGAATCTATTACTACACATCACAAGTAAAAAATGTCAACCTCTTTATAACAGAGTTACGGAAGTGGATTAGCGAGACAATTACCTTTTAAAGTATCGTGTAGCAGACAACTTACACTAGAATGGACATTTGTGTGCTTCTCGGATCTGTGTAATACAAAAATATTAGAAAATAATAATGCAACCTACAGATTTAAATTGACAAAAGCACTACATCTGAACCATGCTGCAGATATACAACTCAAGGAGTTTTTTTTATAACCATGTCATCTTCTAGATAAAACCAACTACAATTAAGAAAAGGTTCTTGACTCCTGTTAAAAACAAATGTGAATACCCACAGTTGACCACTAACTATCGCAATATCACAACATGGCTGCACAAAGATGACCTCCTCCAAGAATGTTTCATTATTTATAGATGAAGCAATCATAGAAGCCAGTGTATAAAGCTGGAAATTAGCATGTGTAGTGTGTTTACTACAGCATAGTTAGGTTAAGTGTTTGCTAGAAGTGATACAAAATATTAGTGTGGTATTAGATTTGTAGAAAACCTGACGTAAAACAAAGAACACACATGCCTGACATGTTTCTGGTTCATAGAAAAGAGTCTTGATATCTCACTGCATATATGTGCTGTAATCAAAGCAACTGGTTGTGACATATTAAATGATAAACGTCACAAATATCAGCATTCACCATCCCTCAGCACATAGCTGCATCATGTTTTTTCTTGCCCGACATCTTAGCAAGAGCACAAATAACATGTTTCTCTCGTGCAGAAAAACGCCTGATGCATTCCTATGACTACTTTTGCCAGAGGAAATGTGAAGTCCTACATACTAGTAACCTTGTATCATTCAATAACTGTTACAAATAAACGAATCTTTGATTTGATTACATAAGATTATGATTTACGTACATGTATAGTAAATAATGAAAAAAAAACACTTTTGACCAAGTTTATTGTTTTCCTTTGTAGTGCAGTAACACACCTAACACTCCTGAAATGCTCTAAAGAATCAGTGTCCATTTATTTGTATACCTGAGATATTTGAAACAGAATTTTCGGTGATAGTTGAAACTTTGTGCCCATAGCAATTGATATCAGATATCTCCGTGTTGATTTAAACTTGATGTCTTCGTTATTTTTGTTTATCGAACCTAGAAGTTTAACTGAAACAGAACGTAACCGTGACAAGTGGGGATGGACGTAATCAGTTTCGAAAACTCTAAATTATCATGAGAAACTATTTTTCAAAACAAAATGAAATGGCTGGCTTATGGATTAAGGTCAAATATAATCGGCTTCGTGAATAAAGTTTAATGACATCGAATTGGCGGCGGTAAATGGAATTGGGATATCCTGGTGTCCATCTGAAACATAGAGACATTTACAAGGAAGTGTCGTAAAATGGCAACAGGTCTTTACAGAAACATTTGACATGTTTTGAAGTCGTGTATTGCTCCCAAAATATGTTAAATAGATTATTGTTCGATAACTTTCCGCAAGAAGTCCATTTGTAATTACAATGTTTCAATAAGAGGTGTAAAAAGTAGTACCTGCATTTTTACAATCACAATGTTTCCGCCATATCATTTCCTTCTATGTAGTCCGTAATAAAAAAAAAATGATGGGGCGGTGATCCTTTTTTTTTT